>NW_026525259.1:0-50650 GCF_943734705.1 Anopheles coustani
TAAAGAGAATGAGACGATGCAAAATGAGGTTTAGAAGGTGCTTAAAGTGACTTTAAAGAGAATGAGGACGATGCAAAATGGTGTTTAGAAGGTGCTTAAAGTGACTTTAAAGAGAATGAGACGATGCAAAATGAGGTTTAGAAGGTGCTTAAAGTGACTTTAAAGAGAATGAGACGATGCAAAATGAGGTTTAGAAGGTGCTTAAAGTGACTTTAAAGAGAATGAGACGATGCAAAATGAGGTTTAGAAGGTGCTTAAAGTGACTTTAAAGAGAATGAGACGATGCAAAATGAGGTTTAGAAGGTGCTTAAAGTGACTTTAAAGAGAATGAGACGATGCAAAATGGTGTTTAGAAGGTGCTTAAAGTGACTTTAAAGAGAATGAGACGATGCAAAATGAGGTTTAGAAGGTGCTTAAGGTGACTTTAAAGAGAATGAGACGATGCAAAATGGGTTTAGAAGGTGCTTAAAGTGACTTTAAAGAGAATGAGACGATGCAAAATGAGGTTTAGAAGGTGCTTAAGTGACTTTAAAGAGAATGAGACGATGCAAAATGGTGTTTAGAAGGTGCTTAAAGGTGACTTTAAAGAGAATGAGACGATGCAAAATGAGGTTTAGAAGGTGCTTAAAGTGACTTTAAAGAGAATGAGACGATGCAAAATGAGGTTTAGAAGGTGCTTAAAGTGACTTTAAAGAGAATGAGACGATGCAAAATGGTGTTTAGAAGGTGCTTAAAGTGACTTTAAAGAGAATGAGACGATGCAAAATGAGGTTTAGAAGGTGCTTAAAGTGACTTTAAAGAGAATGAGACGATGCAAAATGGTGTTTAGAAGGTGCTTAAAGTGACTTTAAAGAGAATGAGACGATGCAAAATGGTGTTTAGAAGGTGCTTAAGGTGACTTTAAAGAGAATGAGACGATGCAAAATGAGGTTTAGAAGGTGCTTAAAGGTGACTTTAAAGAGAATGAGACGATGCAAAATGAGGTTTAGAAGGTGCTTAAGGTGACTTTAAAGAGAATGAGACGATGCAAAATGAGGTTTAGAAGGTGCTTAAGGTGACTTTAAAGAGAATGAGACGATGCAAAATGTCTTTAGAAGGTGCTTAAAGTGACTTTAAAGAGAATGAGACGATGCAAAATGGTGTTTAGAAGGTGCTTAAGGTGACTTTAAAGAGAATGAGACGATGCAAAATGAGGTTTAGAAGGTGCTTAAAGTGACTTTAAAGAGAATGAGACGATGCAAAATGAGGTTTAGAAGGTGCTTAAAGTGACTTTAAAGAGAATGAGACGATGCAAAATGGTGTTTAGAAGGTGCTTAAAGTGACTTTAAAGAGAATGAGACGATGCAAAATGAGGTTTAGAAGGTGCTTAAAGTGACTTTAAAGAGAATGAGACGATGCAAAATGGTGTTTAGAAGGTGCTTAAAGTGACTTAAAAGAGAATGAGACGATGCAAAATGGTGTTTAGAAGGTGCTTAAAGTGACTTTAAAGAGAATGAGACGATGCAAAATGGTGTTTAGAAGGTGCTTAAAGTGACTTTAAAGAGAATGAGACGATGCAAAATGAGGTTTAGAAGGTGCTTAAAGTGACTTTAAAGAGAATGAGACGATGCAAAATGGTGTTTAGAAGGTGCTTAAGGTGACTTTAAAGAGAATGAGACGATGCAAAATGAGGTTTAGAAGGTGCTTAAAGTGACTTTAAAGAGAATGAGACGATGCAAAATGGTGTTTAGAAGGTGCTTAAGGTGACTTTAAAGAGAATGAGACGATGCAAAATGAGGTTTAGAAGGTGCTTAAAGTGACTTTAAAGAGAATGAGACGATGCAAAATGGTGTTTAGAAGGTGCTTAAGGTGACTTTAAAGAGAATGAGACGATGCAAAATGGTGTTTAGAAGGTGCTTAAGGTGACTTTAAAGAGAATGAGACGATGCAAAATGGTGTTTAGAAGGTGCTTAAAGTGACTTTAAAGAGAATGAGACGATGCAAAATGAGGTTTAGAAGGTGCTTAAAGTGACTTTAAAGAGAATGAGACGATGCAAAATGGTCTTTAGAAGGTGCTTAAGGTGACTTTAAAGAGAATGAGACGATGCAAAATGAGGTTTAGAAGGTGCTTAAAGTGACTTTAAAGAGAATGAGACGATGCAAAATGAGGTTTAGAAGGTGCTTAAAGTGACTTTAAAGAGAATGAGACGATGCAAAATTGTGTTTAGAAGGTGCTTAAGGTGACTTTAAAGAGAATGAGACGATGCAAAATGGTGTTTAGAAGGTGCTTAAGGTGACTTTAAAGAGAATGAGACGATGCAAAATGAGGTTTAGAAGGTGCTTAAAGTGACTTTTAAGAGAATGAGACGATGCAAAATGGTGTTTAGAAGGTGCTTAAGGTGACTTTAAAGAGAATGAGACGATGCAAAATGAGGTTTAGAAGGTGCTTAAAGTGACTTTAAAGAGAATGAGACGATGCAAAATGAGGTTTGAAAGGTGCTTAAGGTGACTTTAAAGAGAATGAGACGATGCAAAATGAGGTTTAGAAGGTGCTTAAAGTGACTTTAAAGAGAATGAGACGATACAAAATGGTGTTTAGAAGGTGCTTAAGGTGACTTTAAAGAGAATGAGACGATGCAAAATGGTGTTTAGAAGGTGCTTAAGGTGACTTTAAAGAGAATGAGACGATGCAAAATGAGGTTTAGAAGGTGCTTAAAGTGACTTTAAAGAGAATGAGACGATGCAAAATGGTCTTTAGAAGGTGCTTAAGGTGACTTTAAAGAGAATGAGACGATGCAAAATGAGGTTTAGAAGGTGCTTAAAGTGACTTTAAAGAGAATGAGACGATGCAAAATGAGGTTTAGAAGGTGCTTAAAGTGACTTTAAAGAGAATGAGACGATGCAAAATGGTCTTTAGAAGGTGCTTAAATTGACTTTAAAGAGAATGAGACGATGCAAAATGGTCTTTAGAAGGTGCTTAAGGTGACTTTGAAGAGAATGAGACGATGCAAAATGAGGTTTAGAAGGTGCTTAAAGTGACTTTAAAGAGAATGAGACGATGCAAAATGAGGTTTAGAAGGTGCTTAAAGTGACTTTAAAGAGAATGAGACGATACAAAATGAGGTTTAGAAGGTGCTTAAAGTGACTTTAAAGAGAATGAGACGATGCAAAATGGTGTTTAGAAGGTGCTTAAAGTGACTTTAAAGAGAATGAGACGATGCAAAATGAGGTTAAGAAGGTGCTTAAGGTGACTTTAAAGAGAATGAGACGATGCAAAATGGTGTTTAGAAGGTGCTTAAGGTGACTTTAAAGAGAATGAGACGATGCAAAATGGTGTTTAGAAGGTGCTTAAGGTGACTTTAAAGAGAATGAGACGATGCAAAATGGTGTTTAGAAGGTGCTTAAAGTGACTTTAAAGAGAATGAGGACGATGCAAAATGGTGTTTAGAAGGTGCTTAAGGTGACTTTAAAGAGAATGAGACGATGCAAAATGAGGTTTAGAAGGTGCTTAAAGTGACTTTAAAGAGAATGAGACGATGCAAAATGGTGTTTAGAAGGTGCTTAAAGTGACTTTAAAGAGAATGAGACGATGCAAAATAGTGTTTAGAAGGTGCTTAAGGTGACTTTAAAGAGAATGAGACGATGCAAAATGAGGTTTAGAAGGTGCTTAAAGTGACTTTAAAGAGAATGAGACGATGCAAAATGGTGTTTAGAAGGTGCTTAAAGTGACTTTAAAGAGAATGAGACGATGCAAAATGAGGTTTAGAAGGTGCTTAAAGTGACTTTAAAGACGATGCAAAATGAGGTTTAGAAGGTGCTTAAAGTGACTTTAAAGAGAATGAGACGATGCAAAATGGTGTTTTGAAGGTGCTTAAGGTGACTTTAAAGAGAATGAGACGATGCAAAATGGTGTTTAGAAGGTGCTTAAGGTGACTTTAAAGAGAATGAGACGATGCAAAATGGTGTTTAGAAGGTGCTTAAAGTGACTTTAAAGAGAATGAGACGATGCAAAATGGTGTTTAGAAGGTGCTTAAGGTGACTTTAAAGAGAATGAGACGATGCAAAATGGTGTTTAGAAGGTGCTTAAAGTGACTTTAAAGAGAATGAGACGATGCAAAATGGTGTTTAGAAGGTGCTAAAGGTGACTTTAAAGAGAATGAGACGATGCAAAATGGTGTTTAGAAGGTGCTTAAAGTGACTTTAAAGAGAATGAGACGATGCAAAATGGTGTTTAGAAGGTGCTTAAAGTGACTTTAAAGAGAATGAGACGATGCAAAATGAGGTTTAGAAGGTGCTTAAAGTGACTTTAAAGAGAATGAGACGATGCAAAATGAGTTTTAGAAGGTGCTTAAAGTGACTTTAAAGAGAATGAGACGATGCAAAATGGTGTTTTGAAGGTGCTTAAGGTGACTTTAAAGAGAATGAGACGATGCAAAATGGTGTTTAGAAGGTGCTTAAGGTGACTTTAAAGAGAATGAGACGATGCAAAATGGTGTTTAGAAGGTGCTTAAGGTGACTTTAAAGAGAATGAGACGATGCAAAATGAGGTTTAGAAGGTGCTTAAGGTGACTTTAAAGAGAATGAGACGATGCAAAATGAGGTTTAGAAGGTGCTTAAAGTGACTTTAAAGAGAATGAGACGATGCAAAATGGTGTTTAGAAGGTGCTTAAGGTGACTTTAAAGAGAATGAGACGATGCAAAATGAGGTTTAGAAGGTGCTTAAAGTGACTTTAAAGAGAATGAGACGATGCAAAATGAGGTTTAGAAGGTGCTTAAGGTGACTTTAAAGAGAATGAGACGATGCAAAATGAGGTTTAGAAGGTGCTTAAAGTGACTTTAAAGAGAATGAGACGATGCAAAATGAGGTTTAGAAGGTGCTTAAAGTGACTTTAAAGAGAATGAGACGATGCAAAATGGTGTTTAGAAGGTGCTTAAAGTGACTTTAAAGAGAATGAGACGATGCAAAATGGTGTTTAGAAGGTGCTTAAGGTGACTTTAAAGAGAATGAGACGATGCAAAATGGTGTTTAGAAGGTGCTTAAAGTGACTTTAAAGAGAATGAGACGATGCAAAATGAGGTTTAGAAGGTGCTTAAGGTGACTTTAAAGAGAATGAGACGATGCAAAATGAGGTTTAGAAGGTGCTTAAAGTGACTTTAAAGAGAATGAGACGATGCAAAATGAGGTTTAGAAGGTGCTTAAAGTGACTTTAAAGAGAATGAGACGATGCAAAATGGTGTTTAGAAGGTGCTTAAAGTGACTTTAAAGAGAATGAGACGATGCAAAATGGTGTTTAGAAGGTGCTTAAGGTGACTTTAAAGAGAATGAGACGATGCAAAATGAGGTTTAGAAGGTGCTTAAAGTGACTTTAAAGAGAATGAGACGATGCAAAATGGTGTTTAGAAGGTGCTGAAGGTGACTTTAAAGAGAATGAGACGATGCAAAATGAGGTTTAGAAGGTGCTTAAAGTGACTTTAAAGAGAATGAGACGATGCAAAATGAGGTTTAGAAGGTGCTTAAAGTGACTTTAAAGAGAATGAGACGATGCAAAATGGTGTTTAGAAGGTGCTTAAAGTGACTTTAAAGAGAATGAGACGATGCAAAATGAGGTTTAGAAGGTGCTTAAAGTGACTTTAAAGAGAATGAGACGATGCAAAATGGTGTTTAGAAGGTGCTTAAAGTGACTTTAAAGAGAATGAGACGATGCAAAATGGTGTTTAGAAGGTGCTTAAGGTGACTTTAAAGAGAATGAGACGATGCAAAATGAGGTTTAGAAGGTGCTTAAGGTGACTTTAAAGAGAATGAGACGATGCAAAATGAGGTTTAGAAGGTGCTTAAAGTGACTTTAAAGAGAATGAGACGATGCAAAATGAGGTTTAGAAGGTGCTTAAGGTGACTTTAAAGAGAATGAGACGATGCAAAATGGTGTTTAGAAGGTGCTTAAAGTGACTTTAAAGAGAATGAGACGATGCAAAATGGTGTTTAGAAGGTGCTTAAGGTGACTTTAAAGAGAATGAGACGATGCAAAATGAGGTTTAGAAGGTGCTTAAAGTGACTTTAAAGAGAATGAGACGATGCAAAATGAGGTTTAGAAGGTGCTTAAAGTGACTTTAAAGAGAATGAGACGATGCAAAATGGTGTTTAGAAGGTGCTTAAAGTGACTTTAAAGAGAATGAGACGATGCAAAATGAGGTTTAGAAGGTGCTTAAAGTGACTTTAAAGAGAATGAGACGATGCAAAATGGTGTTTAGAAGGTGCTTAAAGTGACTTTAAAGAGAATGAGACGATGCAAAATGGTGTTTAGAAGGTGCTTAAGGTGACTTTAAAGAGAATGAGACGATGCAAAATGGTGTTTAGAAGGTGCTTAAAGTGACTTTAAAGAGAATGAGACGATGCAAAATGAGGTTTAGAAGGTGCTTAAAGTGACTTTAAAGAGAATGAGACGATGCAAAATGGTGTTTAGAAGGTGCTTAAGGTGACTTTAAAGAGAATGAGACGATGCAAAATGGTGTTTAGAAGGTGCTTAAGGTGACTTTAAAGAGAATGAGACGATGCAAAATGAGGTTTAGAAGGTGCTTAAGGTGACTTTAAAGAGAATGAGACGATGCAAAATGGTGTTTAGAAGGTGCTTAAGGTGACTTTAAAGAGAATGAGACGATGCAAAATGGTGTTTAGAAGGTGCTTAAAGTGACTTTAAAGAGAATGAGACGATGCAAAATGAGGTTTAGAAGGTGCTTAAAGTGACTTTTAAGTGAATGAGACGATACAAAATGAGGTTTAGAAGGTGCTTAAAGTGACTTTAAAGAGAATGAGACGATGCAAAATGGTGTTAAGAAGGTGCTTAAAGTGACTTTAAAGAGAATGAGACGATGCAAAATGAGGTTAAGAAGGTGCTTAAAGTGACTTTAAAGAGAATGAGACGATGCAAGATGAGGTTTAGAAGGTGCTTAAAGTGACTTTAAAGACAATGAGACGATGCAAAATGGTGTTTAGAAGGTGCTTAAAGTTACTTTAAAGAGAATGAGACGATGCAAAATGAGGTTTAGAAGGTGCTTAAAGTGACTTTTAAGAGAATGAGACGATACAAAATGAGGTTTAGAAGGTGCTTAAAGTGACTTTAAAGAGAATGAGACGATGCAAAATGGTGTTTAGAAGGTGCTTAAAGTGACTTTAAAGAGAATGAGACGATGCAAAATGAGGTTTAGAAGGTGCTTAAAGTGACTTTAAAGAGAATGAGACGATGCAAAATGGTGTTTAGAAGGTGCTTAAAGTGACTTTAAAGAGAATGAGACGATGCAAAATGAGGTTTAGAAGGTGCTTAAGGTGACTTTAAAGAGAATGAGACGATGCAAAATGGTGTTTAGAAGGTGCTTAAAGTGACTTTAAAGAGAATGAGACGATGCAAAATGAGGTTTACAATGTGCTTAAAGTGACTTTAAAGAGAATGAGACGATGATAAATGAGGTTTACAATGTCCTTAAAGTGACTTTAAAGAGAATGAGACGATGATAAATGAGGTTTACAATGTGCTTAAAGTGACTTTAAAGAGAATGAGATGATGCAAAATGGTGTTTAGAAGGTGCTTAAAGTGACTTTAAAGAGAATGAGACGATGCAAAATGAGGTTTAGAAGGTGCTTAAAGTGACTTTAAAGAGAATGAGACGATGCAAAATGAGGTTTAGAAGGTGCTTAAAGTGACTTTAAAGAGAATGAGACGATGCAAAATGGTGTTTAGAAGGTGCTTAAAGTGACTTTAAAGAGAATGAGACGATGCAAAATGGTGTTTAGAAGGTGCTTAAAGTTACTTTAAAGAGAATGAGACGATGCAAAATGAGGTTTAGAAGGTGCTTAAAGTGACTTTTAAGAGAATGAGACGATACAAAATGAGGTTTAGAAGGTGCTTAAAGTGACTTTAAAGAGAATGAGACGATGCAAAATGGTGTTTAGAAGGTGCTTAAAGTGACTTTAAAGAGAATGAGACGATGCAAAATGAGGTTTAGAAGGTGCTTAAAGTGACTTTAAAGAGAATGAGACGATGCAAAATGGTGTTTAGAAGGTGCTTAAAGTGACTTTAAAGAGAATGAGACGATGCAAAATGAGGTTTAGAAGGTGCTTAAGGTGACTTTAAAGAGAATGAGACGATGCAAAATGGTGTTTAGAAGGTGCTTAAAGTGACTTTAAAGAGAATGAGACGATGCAAAATGAGGTTTACAATGTGCTTAAAGTGACTTTAAAGAGAATGAGACGATGATAAATGAGGTTTACAATGTGCTTAAAGTGACTTTAAAGAGAATGAGACGATGATAAATGAGGTTTACAATGTGCTTAAAGTGACTTTAAAGAGAATGAGACGATGCAAAATGGTGTTTAGAAGGTGCTTAAAGTGACTTTAAAGAGAATGAGACGATGCAAAATGAGGTTTAGAAGGTGCTTAAAGTGACTTTAAAGAGAATGAGACGATGCAAAATGAGGTTTAGAAGGTGCTTAAAGTGACTTTAAAGAGAATGAGACGATGCAAAATGGTGTTTAGAAGGTGCTTAAAGTGACTTTAAAGAGAATGAGACGATGCAAAATGGTGTTTAGAAGGTGCTTAAGGTGACTTTAAAGAGAATGAGACGATGCAAAACGAGGTTTGAAAGGTGCTTAAGGTGACTTTAAAGAGAATGAGACGATGCAAAATGAGGTTTAGAAGGTGCTTAAAGTGACTTTAAAGAGAATGAGACGATGCAAAATGAGGTTTAGAAGGTGCTTAAAGTGACTTTAAAGAGAATGAGACGATGCAAAATGGTGTTTAGAAGGTGCTTAAAGTGACTTTAAAGAGAATGAGACGATGCAAAATGAGGTTTAGAAGGTGCTTAAGGTGACTTTAAAGAGAATGAGACGATGCAAAATGGTGTTTAGAAGGTGCTTAAGGTGACTTTAAAGAGAATGAGACGATGCAAAATGAGGTTTAGAAGGTGCTTAAGGTGACTTTAAAGAGAATGAGACGATGCAAAATGGTGTTTAGAAGGTGCTTAAGGTGACTTTAAAGAGAATGAGACGACAAAATGGTGTTTAGAAGGTGCTTAAAGTGACTTTAAAGAGAATGAGACGATGCAAAATGGTGTTTAGAAGGTGCTTAAAGTGACTTTAAAGAGAATGAGACGATGCAAAATGGTGTTTAGAAGGTGCTTAAAGTGACTTTAAAGAGAATGAGACGATGCAAAATGGTGTTTAGAAGGTGCTTAAAGTGACTTTAAAGAGAATGAGACGATGCAAAATGGTGTTTAGAAGGTGCTTAAAGTGACTTTAAAGAGAATGAGACGATGCAAAATGGTGTTTAGAAGGTGCTTAAAGTGACTTTAAAGAGAATGAGACGATGCAAAATGAGGTTTAGAAGGTGCTTAAGGTGACTTTAAAGAGAATGAGACGATGCAAAATGAGGTTTAGAAGGTGCTTAAAGTGACTTTAAAGAGAATGAGACGATGCAAAATGGTGTTTAGAAGGTGCTTAAGGTGACTTTAAAGAGAATGAGACGATGCAAAATGAGGTTTAGAAGGTGCTTAAAGTGACGTTAAAGAGAATGAGACGATGCAAAATGGTGTTTAGAAGGTGCTTAAGGTGACTTTAAAGAGAATGAGACGATGCAAAATGAGGTTTAGAAGGTGCTTAAAGTGACTTTAAAGAGAATGAGACGATGCAAAATGAGGTTTAGAAGGTGCTTAAAGTGACTTTAAAGAGAATGAGACGATGCAAAATGGTGTTTAGAAGGTGCTTAAGGTGACTTTAAAGAGAATGAGACGATGCAAAATGAGGTTTAGAAGGTGCTTAAAGTGACTTTAAAGAGAATGAGACGATGCAAAATGGTGTTTAGAAGGTGCTTAAGGTGACTTTAAAGAGAATGAGACGATGCAAAATGAGGTTTAGAAGGTGCTTAAAGTGACTTTAAAGAGAATGAGACGATGCAAAATGAGGTTTAGAAGGTGCTTAAAGTGACTTTAAAGAGAATGAGACGATGCAAAATGAGGTTTAGAAGGTGCTTAAGGTGACTTTAAAGAGAATGAGACGATGCAAAATGGTGTTTAGAAGGTGCTTAAGGTGACTTTAAAGAGAATGAGACGATGCAAAATGGTGTTTAGAAGGTGCTTAAAGTGACTTTAAAGAGAATGAGACGATGCAAAATGAGGTTTAGAAGGTGCTTAAAGTGACTTTAAAGAGAATGAGACGATGCAAAATGGTGTTTAGAAGGTGCTTAAAGTGACTTTAAAGAGAATGAGACGATGCAAAATGGTGTTTAGAAGGTGCTTAAAGTGACTTTAAAGAGAATGAGACGATGCAAAATGGTGTTTAGAAGGTGCTTAAAGTGACTTTAAAGAGAATGAGACGATGCAAAATGGTGTTTAGAAGGTGCTTAAAGTGACTTTAAAGAGAATGAGACGATGCAAAATGAGGTTAAGAAGGTGCTTAAAGTGACTTTAAAGAGAATGAGACGATGCAAAATGAGGTTAAGAAGGTGCTTAAAGTGACTTTAAAGAGAATGAGACGATGCAAAATGAGGTTTAGAAGGTGCTTAAAGTGACTTTAAAGAGAATGAGACGATGCAAAATGGTGTTTAGAAGGTGCTTAAAGTGACTTTAAAGAGAATGAGATGATGCAAAATGGTGTTTAGAAGGTGCTTAAAGTGACTTTAAAGAGAATGAGACGATGCAAAATGGTGTTTAGAAGGTGCTAAAAGTGACTTTAAAGAGAATGAGACGATGCAAAATGAGGTTTAGAAGGTGCTTAAAGTGACTTTAAAGAGAATGAGACGATGCAAAATGAGGTTTAGAAGGTGCTTAAAGTGACTTTAAAGAGAATGAGACGATGCAAAATGGTGTTTAGAAGGTGCTTAAAGTGACTTTAAAGAGAATGAGACGATGCAAAATGAGGTTAAGAAGGTGCTTAAAGTGACTTTAAAGAGAATGAGACGATGCAAAATGAGGTTAAGAAGGTGCTTAAAGTGACTTTAAAGAGAATGAGACGATTCAAAATGGTGTTTAGAAGGTGCTTAAAGTGACTTTAAAGAGAATGATACGATGCAGAATGGTGTTTAGAAGGTGCTTAAAGTGACTTTAAAGAGAATGAGACGATGCAAAATGAGGTTTAGAAGGTGCTTAAAGTGACTTTAAAGAGAATGAGACGATGCAAAATGGTGTTTAGAAGGTGCTTAAAGTGACTTTAAAGAGAATGAGACGATTCAAAATGGTGTTTAGAAGGTGCTTAAAGTGACTTTAAAGAGAATGATACGATGCAGAATGGTGTTTAGAAGGTGCTTAAAGTGACTTTAAAGAGAATGAGACGATGCAAAATGAGGTTTAGAAGGTGCTTAAAGTGACTTTAAAGAGAATGAGACGATGCAAAATGGTGTTTAGAAGGTGCTTAAAGTGACTTTAAAGAGAATGAGACGATGCAAAATGGTGTTTAGAAGGTGCTTAAAGTGACTTTAAAGAGAATGAGACGATGCAAAATGGTGTTTAGAAGGTGCTTAAAGTGACTTTAAAGAGAATGAGACGATGCAAAATGGTGTTTAGAAGGTGCTTAAAGTGACTTTAAAAAGAATGAGACGATGCAAAATGGTGTTTAGAAGGTGCTTAAAGTGACTTTAAAGAGAATGAGACGATGCAAAATGAGGTTAAGAAGGTGCTTAAAGTGACTTTAAAGAGAATGAGACGATGCAAAATGGTGTTTAGAAGGTGCTTAAAGTGACTTTAAAGAGAATGAGACGATGCAAAATGGTGTTTAGAAGGTGCTTAAAGTGACTTTAAAGAGAATGAGACGATGATAAATGAGGTTAAGAAGGTGCTTAAAGTGACTTTAAAGAGAATGAGACGATTTAAAATGGTGTTTAGAAGGTGCTTAAAGTGACTTTAAAGAGAATGAGACGATGCAAAATGGTGTTTAGAAGGTGCTAAAAGTGACTTTAAAGAGAATGAGACGATGCAAAATGAGGTTAAGAAGGTGCTTAAAGTGACTTTAAAGAGAATGAGACGATGCAAAATGAGGTTTAGAAGGTGCTTAAAGTGACTTTAAAGAGAATGAGACGATGCAAAATGGTGTTTAGAAGGTGCTTAAAGTGACTTTAAAGAGAATGAGACGATGCAAAATGAGGTTAAGAAGGTGCTTAAAGTGACTTTAAAGAGAATGAGACGATGCAAAATGGTGTTTAGAAGGTGCTTAAAGTGACTTTAAAGAGAATGATACGATGCAAAATGGTGTTTAGAAGGTGCTTAAAGTGACTTTAAAGAGAATGAGACGATGCAAAATGAGGTTAAGAAGGTGCTTAAAGTGACTTTAAAGAGAATGAGACGATGCAAAATGAGGTTTAGAAGGTGCTTAAAGTGACTTTAAAGAGAATGAGACGATGCAAAATGGTGTTTAGAAGTTTCTTAAAGTGACTTTAAAGAGAATGAGACGATGAAAAATGAGGTTAAGAAGGTGCTTAAAGTGACTTTAAAGAGAATGAGACGATGCAAAATGAGGTTTAGAAGGTGCTTAAAGTGACTTTAAAGAGAATGAGACGATGCAAAATGGTGTTTAGAAGGTGCTAAAAGTGACTTTAAAGAGAATGAGACGATGCAAAATGAGGTTAAGAAGGTGCTTAAAGTGACTTTAAAGAGAATGAGACGATGCAAAATGAGGTTTAGAAGGTGCTTAAAGTGACTTTAAAGAGAATGAGACGATGCAAAATGGTGTTTAGAAGGTGCTTAAAGTGACTTTAAAGAGAATGAGACGATGCAAAATGAGGTTAAGAAGGTGCTTAAAGTGACTTTAAAGAGAATGAGACGATGCAAAATGAGGTTAAGAAGGTGCTTAAAGTGACTTTAAAGAGAATGAGACGATTCAAAATGGTGTTTAGAAGGTGCTTAAAGTGACTTTAAAGAGAATGATACGATGCAGAATGGTGTTTAGAAGGTGCTTAAAGTGACTTTAAAGAGAATGAGACGATGCAAAATGGTGTTTAGAAGGTGCTTAAAGTGACTTTAAAGAGAATGAGACGATTCAAAATGGTGTTTAGAAGGTGCTTAAAGTGACTTTAAAGAGAATGATACGATGCAAAATGGTGTTTAGAAGGTGCTTAAAGTGACTTTAAAGAGAATGAGACGATGCAAAATGGTGTTTAGAAGGTGCTTAAAGTGACTTTAAAGAGAATGAGACGATGCAAAATGGTGTTTAGAAGGTGCTTAAAGTGACTTTAAAGAGAATGAGACGATGCAAAATGAGGTTTAGAAGGTGCTTAAAGTGACTTTAAAGAGAATGAGACGATGCAAAATGGTGTTTAGAAGGTGCTTAAAGTGACTTTAAAGAGAATGAGACGATGCAAAATGGTGTTTAGAAGGTGCTTAAAGTGACTTTAAAGAGAATGAGACGATGCAAAATGAGGTTAAGAACGTGCTTAAAGTGACTTTAAAGAGAATTAGACGATGCAAAATGAGGTTAAGAAGGTGCTTAAAGTGACTTTAAAGAGAATGAGACGATGCAAAATGGTGTTTAGAAGGTGCTAAAAGTGACTTTAAAGAGAATGAGACGATGCAAAATGGTGTTTAGAAGGTGCTTAAAGTGACTTTAAAGAGAATGAGATGATGCAAAATGAGGTTTAGAAGGTGCTTAAAGTGACTTTAAAGAGAATGAGACGATGCAAAATGGTGTTTAGAAGGTGCTAAAAGTGACTTTAAAGAGAATGAGACGATGCAAAATGGTGTTTAGAAGGTGCTTAAAGTGACTTTAAAGAGAATGAGACGATGCAAAATGGTGTTTAGAAGGTGCTTAAAGTGACTTTAAAGAGAATGAGACGATGCAAAATGGTGTTTAGAAGGTGCTTAAAGTGACTTTAAAGAGAATGAGACGATGCAAAATGAGGTTAAGAAGGTGCTTAAAGTGACTTTAAAGAGAATGAGACGATGCAAAATGAGGTTTAGAAGGTGCTTAAAGTGACTTTAAAGAGAATGAGACGATGCAAAATGAGGTTTAGAAGGTGCTTAAAGTGACTTTAAAGAGAATGAGACGATGCAAAATGGTGTTTAGAAGGTGCTTAAAGTGACTTTAAAGAGAATGAGATGATGCAAAATGAGGTTTAGAAGGTGCTTAAAGTGACTTTAAAGAGAATGAGACGATGCAAAATGGTGTTTAGAAGGTGCTAAAAGTGACTTTAAAGAGAATGAGACGATGCAAAATGAGGTTTAGAAGGTGCTTAAAGTGACTTTAAAGAGAATGAGACGATGCAAAATGAGGTTTAGAAGGTGCTTAAAGTGACTTTAAAGAGAATGAGACGATGCAAAATGAGGTTTAGAAGGTGCTTAAAGTGACTTTAAAGAGAATGAGACGATGCAAAATGGTGTTTAGAAGGTGCTTTAAGTGACTTTAAAGAGAATGAGACGATGCAAAATGAGGTTAAGAAGGTGCTTAAAGTGACTTTAAAGAGAATGAGACGATGCAAAATGAGGTTTAGAAGGTGCTTAAAGTGACTTTAAAGAGAATGAGACGATGCAAAATGAGGTTTAGAAGGTGCTTAAAGTGACTTTAAAGAGAATGAGACGATGCAAAATGAGGTTTAGAAGGTGCTTAAAGTGACTTTAAAGAGAATGAGACGATGCAAAATGAGGTTTAGAAGGTGCTTAAAGTGACTTTAAAGAGAATGAGACGATGCAAAATGAGGTTTAGAAGGTGCTTAAAGTGACTTTAAAGAGAATGAGACGATGCAAAATGGCGTTTAGAAGGTGCTTAAAGTGACTTTAAAGAGAATGAGACGATGCAAAATGAGGTTAAGAAGGTGCTTAAAGTGACTTTAAAGAGAATGAGACGATGCAAAATGAGGTTTAGAAGGTGCTTAAAGTGACTTTAAAGAGAATGAGACGATGCAAAATGAGGTTAAGAAGGTGCTTAAAGTGACTTTAAAGAGAATGAGACGATGCAAAATGAGGTTTAGAAGGTGCTTAAAGTGACTTTAAAGAGAATGAGACGATGCAAAATGAGGTTAAGAAGGTGCTTAAAGTGACTTTAAAGAGAATGAGACGATGCAAAATGAGGTTTAGAAGGTGCTTAAAGTGACTTTAAAGAGAATGAGACGATGCAAAATGGAGTTTAGAAGGTGCTTAAAGTGACTTTAAAGAGAATGAGACGATGCAAAATGGTGTTTAGAAGGTGCTTAAAGTGACTTTTAAGAGAATGAGATGATGCAAAATGAGGTTTAGAAGGTGCTTAAAGTGACTTTAAAGAGAATGAGACGATGCAAAATGAGGTTTAGAAGGTGCTTAAGTGACTTTAAAGAGAATGAGACGATGCAAAATGAGGTTAAGAAGGTGCTTAAAGTGACTTTAAAGAGAATGAGACGATGCAAAATGAGGTTTAGAAGGTGCTTAAAGTGACTTTAAAGAGAATGAGACGATGCAAAATGAGGTTAAGAAGGTGCTTAAAGTGACTTTAAAGAGAATGAGACGATGCAAAATGGTGTTTAGAAGGTGCTTAAAGTGACTTTAAAGAGAATGAGACGATGCAAAATGGTGTTTAGAAGGTGCTTAAAGTGACTTTAAAGAGAATGAGACGATGCAAAATGGTGTTTAGAAGGTGCTTTAAGTGACTTTAAAGAGAATGAGACGATGCAAAATGGTGTTTAGAAGGTGCTTAAAGTGACTTTAAAGAGAATGAGATGATGCAAAATGAGGTTTAGAAGGTGCTTAAAGTGACTTTAAAGAGAATGAGACGATGCAAAATGAGGTTTAGAAGGTGCTTAAAGTGACTTTAAAGAGAATGAGACGATGCAAAATGAGGTTTAGAAGGTGCTTAAAGTGACTTTAAAGAGAATGAGACGATGCAAAATGGTGTTTAGAAGGTGCTTAAAGTGACTTTAAAGAGAATGAGACGATGCAAAATGGTGTTTAGAAGGTGCTTAAAGTGACTTTAAAGAGAATGAGACGATGCAAAATGAGGTTTAGAAGGTGCTTAAAATGACTTTAAAGAGAATGAGACGATGCAAAATGGTGTTTAGAAGGTGCTTAAAGTGACTTTAAAGAGAATGAGACGATGCAAAATGAGGTTTAGAAGGTGCTTAAAGTGACTTTAAAGAGAATGAGACGATGCAAAATGAGGTTTAGAAGGTGCTTAAAGTGACTTTAAAGAGAATGAGACGATGCAAAATGGTGTTAAGAAGGTGCTTAAAGTGACTTTAAAGAGAATGAGACGATGCAAAATGGTGTTTAGAAGGTGCTTAAAGTGACTTTAAAGAGAATGAGACGATGCAAAATGAGGTTTAGAAGGTGCTTAAAGTGACTTTAAAGAGAATGAGACGATGCAAAATGGTGTTTAGAAGGTGCTTAAAGTGACTTTAAAGAGAATGAGACGATGCAAAATGGTGTTTAGAAGGTGCTTAAAGTGACTTCAAAGAGAATGAGACGATGCAAAATGGTGTTTAGAAGGTGCTTAAAGTGACTTTAAAGAGAATGAGATGATGCAAAATGAGGTTTAGAAGGTGCTTAAAGTGACTTTAAAGAGAATGAGACGATGCAAAATGAGGTTTAGAAGGTGCTTAAAGTGACTTTAAAGAGAATGAGACGATGCAAAATGAGGTTAAGAAGGTGCTTAAAGTGACTTTAAAGAGAATGAGACGATGCAAAATGAGGTTTAGAAGGTGCTTAAAGTGACTTTAAAGAGAATGAGACGATGCAAAATGGTGTTTAGAAGGTGCTTAAAGTGACTTTAAAGAGAATGAGACGATGCAAAATGGTGTTTAGAAGGTGCTTAAAGTGACTTTAAAAAGAATGAGATGATGCAAAATGAGGTTTAGAAGGTGCTTAAAGTGACTTTAAAGAGAATGAGACGATGCAAAATGAGGTTTAGAAGGTGCTTAAAGTGACTTTAAAGAGAATGAGATGATGCAAAATGAGGTTAAGAACGTGCTTAAAGTGACTTTAAAGAGAATGAGACGATGCAAAATGAGGTTTAGAAGGTGCTTAAAGTGACTTTAAAGAGAATGAGACGATGCAAAATGGTGTTTAGAAGGTGCTTGAAGTGACTTTAAAGAGAATGAGACGATGCAAAATGAGGTTAAGAAGGTGCTTAAAGTGACTTTAAAGAGAATGAGACGATGCAAAATGGTGTTTAGAAGGTGCTTAAAGTGACTTTAAAGAGAATGAGACGATGCAAAATGAGGTTAAGAAGGTGCTTAAAGTGACTTTAAAGAGAATGAGACGATGCAAAATGGTGTTTAGAAGGTGCTTAAAGTGACTTTAAAGAGAATGAGACGATGCAAAATGAGGTTTAGAAGGTGCTTAAAGTGACTTTAAAGAGAATGAGACGATGCAAAATGGTGTTTAGAAGGTGCTTAAAGTGACTTTAAAGAGAATGAGACGATGCAAAATGAGGTTAAGAAGGTGCTTAAAGTGACTTTAAAGAGAATGAGACGATGCAAAATGGTGTTTAGAAGGTGCTTAAAGTGACTTTAAAGAGAATGAGATGATGCAAAATGAGGTTTAGAAGGTGCTTAAAGTGACTTTAAAGAGAATGAGACGATGCAAAATGAGGTTTAGAAGGTGCTTAAAGTGACTTTAAAGAGAATGAGACGATGCAAAATGGTGTTTAGAAGGTGCTTAAAGTGACTTTAAAGAGAATGAGACGATGCAAAATGGTGTTTAGAAGGTGCTTAAAGTGACTTTAAAGAGAATGAGACGATGCAAAATGAGGTTTAGAAGGTGCTTAAAGTGACTTTAAAGAGAATGAGACGATGCAAAATGAGGTTTAGAAGGTGCTTAAAGTGACTTTAAAGAGAATGAGACGATGCAAAATGAGGTTAAGAAGGTGCTCAAAGTGACTTTAAAGAGAATGAGACGATGCAAAATGAGGTTTAGAAGGTGCTTAAAGCGACTTTAAAGAGAATGAGACGATGCAAAATGGTGTTTAGAAGGTGCTTAAAGTGACTTTAAAGAGAATGAGACGATGCAAAATGAGGTTAAGAAGGTGCTTAAAGTGACTTTAAAGAGAATGAGACGATGCAAAATGAGGTTTAAAAGGTGCTTAAAGTGACTTTAAAGAGAATGAGACGATGCAAAATGGTGTTTAGAAGGTGCTTAAAGTGACTTTAAAGAGAATGAGACGATGCAAAATGAGGTTTAGAAGGTGCTTAAAGTGACTTTAAAGAGAATGAGACGATGCAAAATGGTGTTTAGAAGGTGCTTAAAGTGACTTTAAAGAGAATGAGACGATGCAAAATGAGGTTTAGAAGGTGCTTAAAGTGACTTTAAAGAGAATGAGACGATGCAAAATGAGGTTTAGAAGGTGCTTAAAGTGACTTTAAAGAGAATGAGACGATGCAAAATGGTTTTTAGAAGGTGCTTAAAGTGACTTTAAAGAGAATGAGACGATGCAAAATGGTGTTTAGAAGGTGCTTAAAGTGACTTTAAAGAGAATGAGACGATGCAAAATGGTGTTTAGAAGGTGCTTAAAGTGACTTTAAAGAGAATGAGACGATGCAAAATGAGGTTAAGAAGGTGCTTAAAGTGACTTTAAAGAGAATGAGACGATGCAAAATGGTGTTTAGAAGGTGCTTAAAGTGACTTTAAAGAGAATGAGACGATGCAAAATGAGGTTTAGAAGGTGCTTAAAGTGACTTTAAAGAGAATGAGACGATGCAAAATGGTGTTTAGAAGGTGCTTAAAGTGACTTTAAAGAGAATGAGACGATGCAAAATGGTGTTTAGAAGGTGCTTAAAGTGACTTTAAAGAGAATGAGATGATGCAAAATGATGTTTAGAAGGTGCTTAAAGTGACTTTAAAGAGAATGAGATGATGCAAAATGAGGTTTAGAAAGTGCTTAAAGTGACTTTAAAGAGAATGAGACGATGCAAAATGAGGTTTAGAAGGTGCTTAAAGTGACTTTAAAGAGAATGAGACGATGCAAAATGAGGTTTAGAAGGTGCTTAAAGTGACTTTAAAGAGAATGAGACGATGCAAAATGAGGTTAAGAAGGTGCTTAAAGTGACTTTAAAGAGAATGAGACGATGCAAAATGAGGTTTAGAAGGTGCTTAAAGTGACTTTAAAGAGAATGAGACGATGCAAAATGGTGTTTAGAAGGTGCTTAAAGTGACTTTAAAGAGAATGAGACGATGCAAAATGAGGTTTAGAAGGTGCTTAAAGTGACTTTAAAGAGAATGAGACGATGCAAAATGGTGTTTAGAAGGTGCTTAAAGTGACTTTAAAGAGAATGAGATGATGCAAAATGAGGTTTAGAAGGTGCTTAAAGTGACTTTAAAGAGAATGAGACGATGCAAAATGAGGTTTAGAAGGTGCTTAAAGTGACTTAAAAGAGAATGAGACGATGCAAAATGAGGTTAAGAAGGTGCTTAAAGTGACTTTAAAGAGAATGAGACGATGCAAAATGAGGTTTAGAAGGTGCTTAAAGTGACTTTAAAGAGAATGAGACGATGCAAAATGGTGTTTAGAAGGTGCTTAAAGTGACTTTAAAGAGAATCAGATGATGCAAAATGAGGTTAAGAAGGTGCTTAAAGTGACTTTAAAGAGAATGAGACGATGCAAAATGGTGTTTAGAAGGTGCTTGAAGTGACTTTAAAGAGAATGAGACGATGCAAAATGGTGTTTAGAAGGTGCTTAAAGTGACTTTAAAGAGAATGAGACGATGCAAAATGGTGTTTAGAAGGTGCTTAAAGTGACTTTAAAGAGAATGAGACGATGCAAAATGGTGTTTAGAAGGTGCTTAAAGTGACTTTAAAGAGAATCAGATGATGCAAAATGAGGTTAAGAAGGTGCTTAAAGTGACTTTAAAGAGAATGAGACGATGCAAAATGAGGTTTAGAAGGTGCTTAAAGTGACTTTAAAGAGAATGAGACGATGCAAAATGGTGTTTAGAAGGTGCTTAAAGTGACTTTAAAGAGAATGAGACGATGCAAAATGAGGTTAAGAAGGTGCTTAAAGTGACTTTAAAGAGAATGAGACGATGCAAAATGGTGTTTAGAAGGTGCTTGAAGTGACTTTAAAGAGAATGAGACGATGCAAAATGGTGTTTAGAAGGTGCTTAAAGTGACTTTAAAGAGAATGAGACGATGCAAAATGGTGTTTAGAAGGTGCTTAAAGTGACTTTAAAGAGAATGAGACGATGCAAAATGGTGTTTAGAAGGTGCTTAAAGTGACTTTAAAGAGAATCAGATGATGCAAAATGAGGTTTAGAAGGTGCTTAAAGTGACTTTAAAGAGAATGAGACGATGCGAAATGAGGTTTAGAAGGTGCTTAAAGTGACTTTAAAGAGAATGAGACGATGCAAAATGAGGTTAAGAAGGTGCTTAAAGTGACTTTAAAGAGAATGAGACGATGCAAAATGAGGTTTAGAAGGGGCTTAAAGTGACTTTAAAGAGAATGAGACGATGCAAAATGAGGTTTAGAAGGTGCTTAAAGTGACTTTAAAGAGAATGAGACGATGCAAAATGGTGTTTAGAAGGTGCTTAAAGTGACTTTAAAGAGAATGAGACGATGCAAAATGAGGTTAAGAAGGTGCTTAAAGTGACTTTAAAGAGAATGAGACGATGCAAAATGGTGTTTAGAAGGTGCTTAAAGTGACTTTAAAGAGAATGAGACGATGCAAAATGGTGTTTAGAAGTTGCTTAAAGTGACTTAAAAGAGTATGAGACGATGCAAAATGGTGTTTAGAAGGTGCTAAAAGTGACTTTAAAGAGAATGAGACGATGCAAAATGAGGTTTAGAAGGTGCTTAAAGTGACTTTAAAGAGAATGAGACGATGCAAAATGAGGTTTAGAAGGTGCTTAAAGTGACTTTAAAGAGAATGAGACGATGCAAAATGGTGTTTAGAAGGTGCTTAAAGTGACTTTAAAGAGAATGAGACGATGCAAAATGAGGTTTAGAAGGTGCTTAAAGTGACTTTAAAGAGAATGAGACGATGCAAAATGGTGTTTAGAAGGTGCTTAAAGTGACTTTAAAGAGAATGAGACGATGCAAAATGGTGTTTAGAAGGTGCTTAAAGTGACTTTAAAGAGAATGAGACGATGCAAAATGGCGTTTAGAAGGTGCTTAAAGTGACTTTAAAGAGAATGAGACGATGCAAAATGGCGTTTAGAAGGTGCTTAAAGTGACTTTAAAGAGAATGAGACGATGCAAAATGAGGTTAAGAAGGTGCTTAAAGTGACTTTAAAGAGAATGAGACGATGCAAAATGAGGTTTAGAAGGTGCTTAAAGTGACTTTAAAGAGAATGAGACGATGCAAAATGAGGTTAAGAAGGTGCTTAAAGTGACTTTAAAGAGAATGAGACGATGCAAAATGAGGTTTAGAAGGTGCTTAAAGTGACTTTAAAGAGAATGAGACGATGCAAAATGAGGTTAAGAAGGTGCTTAAAGTGACTTTAAAGAGAATGAGACGATGCAAAATGAGGTTTAGAAGGTGCTTAAAGTGACTTTAAAGAGAATGAGACGATGCAAAATGAGGTTTAGAAGGTGCTTAAAGTGACTTTAAAGAGAATGAGACGATGCAAAATGAGGTTTAGAAGGTGCTTAAAGTGACTTTAAAGAGAATGAGACGATGCAAAATGAGGTTTAGAAGGTGCTTAAAGTGACTTTAAAGAGAATGAGACGATGCAAAATGAGGTTAAGAAGGTGCTTAAAGTGACTTTAAAGAGAATGAGACGATGCAAAATGAGGTTTAGAAGGTGCTTAAAGTGACTTTAAAGAGAATGAGACGATGCAAAATGAGGTTAAGAAGGTGCTTAAAGTGACTTTAAAGAGAATGAGACGATGCAAAATGGTGTTTAGAAGGTGCTTAAAGTGACTTTAAAGAGAATGAGACGATGCAAAATGGTGTTTAGAAGGTGCTTAAAGTGACTTTAAAGAGAATGAGACGATGCAAAATGGTGTTTAGAAGGTGCTTTAAGTGACTTTAAAGAGAATGAGACGATGCAAAATGGTGTTTAGAAGGTGCTTAAAGTGACTTTAAAGAGAATGAGATGATGCAAAATGAGGTTTAGAAGGTGCTTAAAGTGACTTTAAAGAGAATGAGACGATGCAAAATGAGGTTTAGAAGGTGCTTAAAGTGACTTTAAAGAGAATGAGACGATGCAAAATGAGGTTTAGAAGGTGCTTAAAGTGACTTTAAAGAGAATGAGACGATGCAAAATGGTGTTTAGAAGGTGCTTAAAGTGACTTTAAAGAGAATGAGACGATGCAAAATGGTGTTTAGAAGGTGCTTAAAGTGACTTTAAAGAGAATGAGACGATGCAAAATGAGGTTTAGAAGGTGCTTAAAATGACTTTAAAGAGAATGAGACGATGCAAAATGGTGTTTAGAAGGTGCTTAAAGTGACTTTAAAGAGAATGAGACGATGCAAAATGAGGTTTAGAAGGTGCTTAAAGTGACTTTAAAGAGAATGAGACGATGCAAAATGAGGTTTAGAAGGTGCTTAAAGTGACTTTAAAGAGAATGAGACGATGCAAAATGAGGTTAAGAAGGTGCTTAAAGTGACTTTAAAGAGAATGAGACGATGCAAAATGGTGTTTAGAAGGTGCTTAAAGTGACTTTAAAGAGAATGAGACGATGCAAAATGAGGTTTAGAAGGTGCTTAAAGTGACTTTAAAGAGAATGAGACGATGCAAAATGGTGTTTAGAAGGTGCTTAAAGTGACTTTAAAGAGAATGAGACGATGCAAAATGGTGTTTAGAAGGTGCTTAAAGTGACTTCAAAGAGAATGAGACGATGCAAAATGGTGTTTAGAAGGTGCTTAAAGTGACTTTAAAGAGAATGAGATGATGCAAAATGAGGTTTAGAAGGTGCTTAAAGTGACTTTAAAGAGAATGAGACGATGCAAAATGAGGTTTAGAAGGTGCTTAAAGTGACTTTAAAGAGAATGAGACGATGCAAAATGAGGTTATGAAGGTGCTTAAAGTGACTTTAAAGAGAATGAGACGATGCAAAATGAGGTTTAGAAGGTGCTTAAAGTGACTTTAAAGAGAATGAGACGATGCAAAATGGTGTTTAGAAGGTGCTTAAAGTGACTTTAAAGAGAATGAGACGATGCAAAATGGTGTTTAGAAGGTGCTTAAAGTGACTTTAAAAAGAATGAGATGATGCAAAATGAGGTTTAGAAGGTGCTTAAAGTGACTTTAAAGAGAATGAGACGATGCAAAATGAGGTTTAGAAGGTGCTTAAAGTGACTTTAAAGAGAATGAGATGATGCAAAATGAGGTTAAGAACGTGCTTAAAGTGACTTTAAAGAGAATGAGACGATGCAAAATGAGGTTTAGAAGGTGCTTAAAGTGACTTTAAAGAGAATGAGACGATGCAAAATGGTGTTTAGAAGGTGCTTAAAGTGACTTTAAAGAGAATGAGACGATGCAAAATGAGGTTAAGAAGGTGCTTAAAGTGACTTTAAAGAGAATGAGACGATGCAAAATGGTGTTTAGAAGGTGCTTAAAGTGACTTTAAAGAGAATGAGACGATGCAAAATGAGGTTAAGAAGGTGCTTAAAGTGACTTTAAAGAGAATGAGACGATGCAAAATGGTGTTTAGAAGGTGCTTAAAGTGACTTTAAAGAGAATGAGACGATGCAAAATGAGGTTTAGAAGGTGCTTAAAGTGACTTTAAAGAGAATGAGACGATGCAAAATGGTGTTTAGAAGGTGCTTAAAGTGACTTTAAAGAGAATGAGACGATGCAAAATGAGGTTAAGAAGGTGCTTAAAGTGACTTTAAAGAGAATGAGACGATGCAAAATGGTGTTTAGAAGGTGCTTAAAGTGACTTTAAAGAGAATGAGATGATGCAAAATGAGGTTTAGAAGGTGCTTAAAGTGACTTTAAAGAGAATGAGACGATGCAAAATGAGGTTTAGAAGGTGCTTAAAGTGACTTTAAAGAGAATGAGACGATGCAAAATGGTGTTTAGAAGGTGCTTAAAGTGACTTTAAAGAGAATGAGACGATGCAAAATGGTGTTTAGAAGGTGCTTAAAGTGACTTTAAAGAGAATGAGACGATGCAAAATGAGGTTAAGAAGGTGCTTAAAGTGACTTTAAAGAGAATGAGACGATGCAAAATGAGGTTTAGAAGGTGCTTAAAGTGACTTTAAAGAGAATGAGACGATGCAAAATGAGGTTAAGAAGGTGCTTAAAGTGACTTTAAAGAGAATGAGACGATGCAAAATGAGGTTTAGAAGGTGCTTAAAGTGACTTTAAAGAGAATGAGACGATGCAAAATGGTGTTTAGAAGGTGCTTAAAGTGACTTTAAAGAGAATGAGACGATGCAAAATGAGGTTAAGAAGGTGCTTAAAGTGACTTTAAAGAGAATGAGACGATGCAAAATGAGGTTTAAAAGGTGCTTAAAGTGACTTTAAAGAGAATGAGACGATGCAAAATGGTGTTTAGAAGGTGCTTAAAGTGACTTTAAAGAGAATGAGACGATGCAAAATGAGGTTTAGAAGGTGCTTAAAGTGACTTTAAAGAGAATGAGACGATGCAAAATGGTGTTTAGAAGGTGCTTAAAGTGACTTTAAAGAGAATGAGACGATGCAAAATGAGGTTTAGAAGGTGCTTAAAGTGACTTTAAAGAGAATGAGACGATGCAAAATGAGGTTTAGAAGGTGCTTAAAGTGACTTTAAAGAGAATGAGACGATGCAAAATGGTTTTTAGAAGGTGCTTAAAGTGACTTTAAAGAGAATGAGACGATGCAAAATGGTGTTTAGAAGGTTCTTAAAGTGACTTTAAAGAGAATGAGACGATGCAAAATGGTGTTTAGAAGGTGCTTAAAGTGACTTTAAAGAGAATGAGACGATGCAAAATGAGGTTAAGAAGGTGCTTAAAGTGACTTTAAAGAGAATGAGACGATGCAAAATGGTGTTTAGAAGGTGCTTAAAGTGACTTTAAAGAGAATGAGACGATGCAAAATGAGGTTTAGAAGGTGCTTAAAGTGACTTTAAAGAGAATGAGACGATGCAAAATGGTGTTTAGAAGGTGCTTAAAGTGACTTTAAAGAGAATGAGACGATGCAAAATGGTGTTTAGAAGGTGCTTAAAGTGACTTTAAAGAGAATGAGATGATGCAAAATGATGTTTAGAAGGTGCTTAAAGTGACTTTAAAGAGAATGAGATGATGCAAAATGAGGTTTAGAAAGTGCTTAAAGTGACTTTAAAGAGAATGAGACGATGCAAAATGAGGTTTAGAAGGTGCTTAAAGTGACTTTAAAGAGAATGAGACGATGCAAAATGAGGTTTAGAAGGTGCTTAAAGTGACTTTAAAGATAATGAGACGATGCAAAATGAGGTTAAGAAGGTGCTTAAAGTGACTTTAAAGAGAATGAGACGATGCAAAATGAGGTTTAGAAGGTGCTTAAAGTGACTTTAAAGAGAATGAGACGATGCAAAATGGTGTTTAGAAGGTGCTTAAAGTGACTTTAAAGAGAATGAGACGATGCAAAATGAGGTTTAGAAGGTGCTTAAAGTGACTTTAAAGAGAATGAGACGATGCAAAATGGTGTTTAGAAGGTGCTTAAAGTGACTTTAAAGAGAATGAGATGATGCAAAATGAGGTTTAGAAGGTGCTTAAAGTGACTTTAAAGAGAATGAGACGATGCAAAATGAGGTTTAGAAGGTGCTTAAAGTGACTTAAAAGAGAATGAGACGATGCAAAATGAGGTTAAGAAGGTGCTTAAAGTGACTTTAAAGAGAATGAGACGATGCAAAATGAGGTTTAGAAGGTGCTTAAAGTGACTTTAAAGCGAATGAGACGATGCAAAATGGTGTTTAGAAGGTGCTTAAAGTGACTTTAAAGAGAATCAGATGATGCAAAATGAGGTTAAGAAGGTGCTTAAAGTGACTTTAAAGAGAATGAGACGATGCAAAATGGTGTTTAGAAGGTGCTTAAAGTGACTTTAAAGAGAATGAGACGATGCAAAATGAGGTTTAGAAGGTGCTTAAAGTGACTTTAAAGAGAATGAGACGATGCAAAATGGTGTTTAGAAGGTGCTTGAAGTGACTTTAAAGAGAATGAGACGATGCAAAATGGTGTTTAGAAGGTGCTTAAAGTGACTTTAAAGAGAATGAGACGATGCAAAATGGTGTTTAGAAGGTGCTTAAAGTGACTTTAAAGAGAATGAGACGATGCAAAATGGTGTTTAGAAGGTGCTTAAAGTGACTTTAAAGAGAATCAGATGATGCAAAATGAGGTTTAGAAGGTGCTTAAAGTGACTTTAAAGAGAATGAGACGATGCGAAATGAGGTTTAGAAGGTGCTTAAAGTGACTTTAAAGAGAATGAGACGATGCAAAATGAGGTTAAGAAGGTGCTTAAAGTGACTTTAAAGAGAATGAGACGATGCAAAATGAGGTTTAGAAGGGGCTTAAAGTGACTTTAAAGAGAATGAGACGATGCAAAATGAGGTTTAGAAGGTGCTTAAAGTGACTTTAAAGAGAATGAGACGATGCAAAATGGTGTTTAGAAGGTGCTTAAAGTGACTTTAAAGAGAATGAGACGATGCAAAATGAGGTTAAGAAGGTGCTTAAAGTGACTTTAAAGAGAATGAGACGATGCAAAATGGTGTTTAGAAGGTGCTTAAAGTGACTTTAAAGAGAATGAGACGATGCAAAATGGTGTTTAGAAGTTGCTTAAAGTGACTTAAAAGAGTATGAGACGATGCAAAATGGTGTTTAGAAGGTGCTAAAAGTGACTTTAAAGAGAATGAGACGATGCAAAATGAGGTTTAGAAGGTGCTTAAAGTGACTTTAAAGAGAATGAGACGATGCAAAATGAGGTTTAGAAGGTGCTTAAAGTGACTTTAAAGAGAATGAGACGATGCAAAATGGTGTTTAGAAGGTGCTTAAAGTGACTTTAAAGAGAATGAGACGATGCAAAATGAGGTTTAGAAGGTGCTTAAAGTGACTTTAAAGAGAATGAGACGATGCAAAATGGTGTTTAGAAGGTGCTTAAAGTGACTTTAAAGAGAATGAGACGATGCAAAATGGTGTTTAGAAGGTGCTTAAGGTGACTTTAAAGAGAATGAGACGATGCAAAATGAGGTTTAGAAGGTGCTTAAAGTGACTTTAAAGAGAATGAGACGATGCAAAATGGTGTTTAGAAGGTGCTTAAAGTGACTTTAAAGAGAATGAGACGATGCAAAATGAGGTTTAGAAGGTGCTTAAAGTGACTTTAAAGAGAATGAGACGATGCAAAATGAGGTTAAGTAGGTGCTTAAAGTGACTTTCAAGGGAATGAGACGATGCAAAATGGTGTTTAGAAGGTGATTAAAGTGACTTTAAAGAGAATGAGACGATGCAAAATGGTGTTTAGAAGGTGCTTAAAGTGACTTTAAAGAGAATGAGACGATGCAAAATGAGGTTTAGAAGGTGCTTAAAGTGACTTTAAAGAGAATGAGACGATGCAAAATGGTGTTGTTCGGTGTGCGGCCGAACGAACTTAGACTTGCACCGACCTTCCTCTCGGCGTGAGGAAGGATCCTGGGAGTGACTTCAGCGGATGGAAGCCACCACTGCCTGGATGGAAAGAGCTCGGAAGTAACCTCCGCGGATTAAGGTTACTCGCTCTGGAAACAATAGCAAAGTCGATGGGCAGGCCAACAGACTAGTACTCTAACTTTCCAACTTATGGAGACTTAGACAGCAAAAAGGTGTCCGAAGAGAACTACCGTGGGTCGGATTCAGTTTCGGATCTAATTGCCTTGATAAATAATGCTTACGCTTCTTTATTCCAAGTTCTCCATGTATTTCAACAGTTTCGTAACCTCAAGGCATCCCACAATACGATGCTATACTAGTGATACCTAAATACTAACTACTGCTTTGTATCCTAGTTCTACACCATGCTGTACTAGCGATGAACAGTGCTTATCGCTGTAATCTTGCTACGTCTTTCTTATCGTTTCACGTTGTACAGTTCTATTCTGTACTCTGTTCTAAAGGTTTGGTTCTAAACTATATTGCCTACATTCAGGCGTTCCGTAGCTTCCGATCTAGACGGAACATACACCCCCCGTTGAGGCTACTCAATATTTCAGGGTTACTCTTACTCTTCTATTGGCAATAAAGAAATTTTTGTTATGGGTCGCCGATATGTTGCTCCGTCTACGAATACATCAATCGCTCGTACAAGGCCGTCTTCACCAGGGTATACTGCTTCCACTCTCCCCATCTTCCAATGGAGCGGCGGCTGATGTCGATCATGGATGAGGACGATCATTCCTTCGCGAACATTCGGCAGGCTGCGTAGATTTTTCTTCCTCGGTTGCAGCGTATTCAAGTAGTCTCGTTGCCATGCCCGCCAAAAATGCTCACGCATAAGCTGAAGGTGTTGCCATCTAGTCAGTCGAGTCGCCTTGGTGTCTTGTAGAGATGGTTCCGCCAAAGCCGTGAGTGGTCGACCGATTAAGTAGTGAGCGGGCGTGATCACTTGGGGGTCCGCGGGATCGTTAGACATACTGAAGAGTGGTCGTGAGTTTAGTACAGCTTCGATCTCGGTGAGGACGGTAGATAACTCCTCGAAGGTGAGTTTGGTGTTGCCTACGATGCGTTTGAGATGAGTTTTTGCTGATTTCACCGCAGCTTCCCAAAGACCTCCGAACTCAGGGGCATCTGGCGGGATGAAATGCCATTCAATTTCTCGGGACTGGCAAAAACTTTGGATGGTGTCCTGGGTTTGCTGGTTTCGGAATTGTTGGAACAATTCATGTAGCTCGTGTTTTGCGCCTCGGAAATTTGTTGCGTTATCCGAGTGAATCTGCTGCATCATTCCTCGTCGACTGATAACCCGCTTGAGAGATCCAATGAACGCATTTGTGCTTAAATCAGACACTGCTTCTAGATGAACTGCCTTTGTTGCCATACACACATAGACTGCTATGTATGCCTTGATCATTGCTGGACGACGAACACCTTGCTTGATGAAAATTGGACCGGCGTAGTCCACTCCGGTAACTGCAAACGGTGGTGATGGCGTCACTCTGGCGGCTGGCAGGTTACCCATCAACTGGCTTACGGGGGCTGGGTTGGTCTTGAAGCAGGTGACGCATTTTCGGGTGATAGACCGAATCGTAGAGCGTGCATTCAAGAGCCAATATCGTTGACGTAAGGCGTTCATCAAGCCGGTTTGTCCCACATGAAGTAACTCCACATGCATTTGTCGAACCATAAGACGAATAACTGGATCCTTGTTTGGTAGAATAATAGGATGGCGGTTTTCGAAGGGTAGAAGAGACCGATCCAGACGGCCTCCCACACGGAGCAAACCTTCAGTGTAGATTGGACGAAGGTTTGCAAACTTCTTCGATGGTTCATTTTTCACTGCTCGCTGGATTTCGTCGTCAAGATGGATGAGTTGGGTGACACGGATGATGGCTTCAGTTGAACGGCGCAACTCGGAAATCGTTAAATACTGGCTGGTTTGTCGTTGGGTTGACGGTCTTCTACAATTTTCCACAAACCGGAGAACGTATCCCATGATTCTCTGAACCGTTCGAAAACAACTAAACCGTTCAAAAAATGAAAATGGTTCAATAGTCACGGTTGGGTTGGCCATCACTCCTTTTAATTCGGGAAGTTCGTCCTCAGGAACAGGATCTGCTGGATTAACCATATAGCTCGCCTCATGAAGGTAATCGGGTCCACTCCACCAGAGGTTGTTGGTTTCCAAGGCTTCTAGTAGCATGCCTCTCGAAACGATGTCAGCTGGGTTGTGATGAGACCTTATATATTCCCATCGACACTCTTCCGTGTGTTTCTGGATTACCGCAATTCGGTTTCGGACGAACAGCTGCAGCTGGTTCAATGGTTTTCTAATCCAAGCCAGAACAATTGTGCTGTCACACCACAACACAATTTCTTGGAACTTCAAATTCAGGGCTGGCAAAACCTTTTGTACTAACCGGGTGAGGAGAAGAGCGGCGCACAACTCTTTGCGTGGGATGGAAACGTCGTGCTGTGGAGCCAGTTTGGATTTGCTAGTGAGCAAACATAGCTTCGCTGAACCATCAGGAAACAGGCTTCGTAGGTATATAGAAGCCCCGTAGGCCACATTTGAGGCGTCGGAAAATCCGTGCAGCTCGTACGACGTTGCTCCCTCAAATGTGACGCACCTTTGAGTCTGGATGCGATGCAGGTGTTGCAAGGATGGTTGGAGTTCTTGCCACTGTTTCATCGATCCTTCGTCGATGGGGTCGTTCCAGTCAGTTTTCAGCTTCCAAAGACGTTGAATGAGTAGCTTAGCCAACACGATGACCGGAGACACTAACCCCAGAGGGTCGAAGAATTTGGCTACTTCTGAATAAATGATGAGCTTCGTAACCCTTTGGTCAGCTGTTGCGACTGGCTTCGGCTGGTGAGCGATATATAGATGATCTGCTTTTGGATCCCAGAGTAACCCAAGCACCTTTATCGCCTGGTTCACTCCTCGTTCGGCCATTGGGATGGCTTTTTCTTGCTCTTCTACTGGAATATGCTCAAGAAACTCCGGCGAGTTTGAGCACCATTTGCGGATGGGAAACCCTCCTTGGTTGAGAAGCCGCTTAAGTTGGTATTGGGCTTCTATAGCTTCCTCAACCGAGTCCGCACCTGAGAGAACGTCGTCCATGTATGTCTCTTCCTTTATTATGCGGGATGCAATCGGAAAGGCATCCCCGTCCTCCTCGACCAATTGGAGCAAACATTTGGTGGCAAGAAATGGCGCTGATGCTGTACCGTAGGTAACTGTACACAACTCGAAGACTCGTAGTGGCTCGGAAGGGTGTGGTCTCCAAAAAATCCGCAAGAAACGTTGATCTTCTTTAGCGTGGAGAATCTGACGATACATTTTGGCGATGTCTCCCGAAAAGGCTACTTTGTACATTCGAAATCTCAGAACAATGGAGTAGAGATCGTTCTGTACAACTGGTCCTACATGCAGCACGTCGTTGAGCGATAACTCGGCTGGAGATGCCTTTGCACTGGCGTCAAACACGACTCGGCATTTCGTGCTCGAACTAGATGGCCGCAAAATCGCATGGTGTGGCAGATAGTAGGATAGCTGGTTGGGTACATCGTCGGATTCACGGATTTGTCGGCAGTGCCCTAGAGTTTCGTACTCTCGGATGAACTCCACATACTGTTGTTGTAGCTCTGGGTTGCGAAGCAGTCGTTTCTCCAACATCATAAACCGTTTGAGGGCTACCGTGCGACCATTGTTCAACAGGGTTTGTTGTTTGTTAAACGGTAGTCGCACAATGAACCTTCCAGATTCGTCCCTTTGATATGAAGTTAGAAAATGGTTCTCGCACTCCAGTTCTTCGATGGATCGTTCCGGGACGTCTGGAACCTCTTCAATCTGCCAAAACTGCTGGATCATTTTTTCGATGTCGACCAAAGCGTGGTGGGAATATATGGCTGGGATGGTAATCTGCTGCTCTACTATGGCTCCGGACACAATCCAACCAAACTGGCTATCTTGCAGACGAGGTAGATTATCGGCAAGATCGAGTTGGCTTGGCTTGAGTATATCGAAGAATAACTCAGCCCCGATCAGTAAATCAACCTTGTCTGGCGTGTAGAACGTTGGATCAGCAAAGGTTATTCCCTCCGGAATGTCCCAGTTGTCGATGTTGATGTTGCACGACGGGATCGTGCCAGTTATTTTTGGAGTTACCAAGCATTCCAAGCTTGTTTGGTAACTGTTCACCCGGGATTGTATTGTAACGGTCAGCTTGTCGCGAGCGAGCGTGCGCAACGCGTTGATTCCCACGATCGGAACGTTTGCTGGTCTCTTTGGCAGTCCTAGACGGTTGGCCATTTCCTCAGCAAGGAAATTGACCTGAGAACCGCTGTCTAGGAGGACGCGGCAGCGATGTGGCTGGTTCTTGGCGTCCAGTACGTTGACCACGGCCGTCAACAGCAGGACGTTCTTACTGGGTTTGATGGTTTGCGATGCACATGCTGTCGAAAGTTGTTCCCGTACCACTGGTCCGCCGTACTCTGCCGCTGTCGATGGAGGATGCACTCTTGGGGTCGGAGGTTGAGGTTCTACTTCTGCTGCCATGGAAATAGTTGGCTGGCCGGTGGGTGCTACGTCCTCGTGCAGGAGCGTATGATGGCGACGCTGGCACTTGTAGCACTTTCTCTTGGAGGGACATTCCCGTAACTGATGTCCCTTCCGCAGGCAGTTGAAGCATAGTCCTGCCTTTTGTGCGGTGTTACTTCTTTCCCGTGGTGTCCCTTTCAGCAGTTCTGGGCAATTTATATTAGGATGGTCCTTACCACAGATTTCGCACTGAATGACCGCTGCTGTATAGCTCTTCTGGGCTGGATGTCTCGGAGAAAGCGGATGGTTGCCCTTTAGTTTGGCCACAGGAGCTGATGATGACGCTGCTGCGCAATTTTCCAAAATCTGGCATCGGGATTTTAGAAATGCCATCGTCTGCTCGTAACGGGGCAGCTCACCTTTCCGCTGCGTCCCTTCCCAGGCTTTTCGGGTTGATTTGTCTAAAGCCGAAACCAACAGATGGACCACCATTGGTTCCGACACTCCTTCCAGGTTTTGTTTTAGGAACCTGAGACTTTCCACATGCCGGGAAGTCTCTTGGACCAGAGCTCTTAGCTCGTAGAAGTTTTCTGACGTCATCCTTTTGAGGTTCAGCAATCCGTGGATGTGGCTGTCCACTATGGCTCGATGATTGCCGAAGCGCTCCGTCAGAATCTCCCAGGCTTGCTTGTAATTGCCAGCGTTGAGAATGCTGACATCGATTGCACCTGCAGCCTCGCCGACTAATGCCTTCTCAAGGTGATACAGCTTCATAGTGTCACTGTCGCCGGCATTGGCCATCAGGTCCTCGAAGATGGCCTTAAACTTGGGCCATGCAGCGTAAGTGCCGTCGAAAGTCGGGATCGGTGCCTTGAGCGGTTGCTGCTGGATGACAACTTGAGCCGCGGCAGGCTTGTTGTTCGTTGTCTTCGATTCCGCGGCTAGCAGCAACTCCTCGATTCTATTGGACGCCTCGTAGAATACTTCCTTGAACTCGTCATATACGCCGTCCTGCTCTGCCATTGCGCTGTCTGGAATTAGGCCTACGATGGTGGTGTGTATGGCACTAAATTCCGCGTACACAGTCGCGACGTTTTTGGCGAGCACCTTCAGCTGGGAAACGGTTGGCTCTTTCGTTTCCTGCAGCGTCTGCTCGATTCGAATTAATTTGGAGTGGATCTGCGCTCGTTGGCGGACTGCCGTCTTCAGCGCCTTTTCCATCTTCTCGCTGTCCTGAGGTTCACTTGTTGAAGTACTCGCTGTCGGCTCACTCGGCGTCTTCGCTGGGGAATCCACTTGCTTCGATGGGGTGTGCCTAACTCGTAGCATCGGGTTGTCTTTTCACTTTTCACTAACACAACAGATCCGGTTCGAAGGACCATATGTTCGGTGTGCGGCCGAACGAACTTAGACTTGCACCGACCTTCCTCGTGGCGTGAGGAAGGATCCAGGGAGTGACTTCAGCGGATGGAAGCCACCACTGCCTGGATGGAAAGAGCTCGGAAGTAACCTCCGCGGATTAAGGTTACTCGCTCTGGAAACAATAGCAAAGTCGATGGGCAGGCCAACAGACTAGTACTCTAACTTTCCAACTTATGGAGACTTAGACAGCAAAAAGGTGTCCGAAGAGAACTACCGTGGGTCGGATTCAGTTTCGGATCTAATTGCCTTGATAAATAATGCTTACGCTTCTTTATTCCAAGTTCTCCATGTATTTCAACAGTTTCGTAACCTCAAGGCATCCCACAATACGATGCTATACTAGTGATACCTAAATACTAACTACTGCTTTGTATCCTAGTTCTACACCATGCTGTACTAGCGATGAACAGAGCTTATCGCTGTAATCTTGCTACGTCTTTCTTATCGTTTAACGTTGTACAGTTCTATTCTGTACTCTGTTCTAAAGGTTTGGTTCTAAACTATATTGCCTACATTCAGGCGTTCCGTAGCTTCCGATCTAGACGGAACAGGTGTTTAGAAGGTGCTTAAAGTGACTTTAAAGAGAATGAGACGATGCAAAATGAGGTTTAGAAGGTGCTTAAAGTGACTTTAAAGAAAATGAGACGATGCAAAATGAGGTTTAGAAGGTGCTTAAAGTGACTTTAAAGAGAATGAGACGATGCAAAATGAGGTTAAGAAGGTGCTTAAAGTGACTTTAAAGAGAATGAGACGATGCAAAATGGTGTTTAGAAGGTGCTTAAAGTGACTTTAAAGAGAATGAGACGATGCAAAATGGTGTTTAGAAGGTGCTTAAAGTGACTTTAAAGAGAATGAGACGATGCAAAATGAGGTTTAGAAGGTGCTTAAAGTGACTTTAAAGAGAATGAGACGATGCAAAATGAGGTTAAGAAGGTGCTTAAAGTGACTTTAAAGAGAATGAGACGATGAAAAATGAGCTTAAGAAGGTGCTTAAAGTGACTTTAAAGAGAATGAGACGATGCAAAATGGTGTTTAGAAGGTGCTTAAAGTGACTTTAAAGAGAATGAGACGATGCAAAATGGTGTTTAGAAGGTGCTTAAAGTGACTTTAAAGAGAATGAGACGATGCAAAATGGTGTTTAGAAGGTGCTTAAAGTGACTTTAAAGAGAATGAGACGATGCAAAATGAGGTTAAGAAGGTGCTTAAAGTGACTTTAAAGAGAATGAGACGATGCAAAATGAGGTTTAGAAGGTGCTTAAAGTGACTTTAAAGAGAATGAGACGATGCAAAATGGTGTTTAGAAGGTGCTTAAAGTGACTTTAAAGAGAATGAGACGATGCAAAATGAGGTTTAGAAGGTGCTTAAAGTGACTTTAAAGAGAATGAGACGATGCAAAATGAGGTTAAGAAGGTGCTTAAAGTGACTTTAAAGTGAATGAGACGATGCAAAATGAGGTTTAGAAGGGTGCTTAAAGTGACTTTAAAGAGAATGAGACGATGCAAAATGGTGTTTAGAAGGTGCTTAAAGTGACTTTAAAGAGAATAAGACGATGCTAAATGAGGTTTAGAAGGTGCTTAAAGTGACTTTAAAGAGAATGAGACGATGCAAAATGAGGTTTAGAAGGTGCTTAAAGTGACTTTAAAGAGAATAAGACGATGCAAAATGGTGTTTAGAAGGTGCTTAAAGTGACTTTAAAGAGAATGAGACGATGCAAAATGGTGTTTAGAAGGTGCTTAAAGTGACTTTAAAGAGAATGAGACGATGCAAAATGAGGTTTAGAAGGTGCTTAAAGTGACTTTAAAGAGAATGAGACGATGCAAAATGGTGTTTAGAAGGTGCTTAAAGTGACTTTGAAGAGAATGAGACGATGCAAAATGAGGTTAAGAAGGTGCTTAAAGTGACTTTAAAGAGAATGAGACGATGCAAAATGGTGTTTAGAAGGTGCTTAAAGTGACTTTAAAGAGAATGAGATGATGCAAAATGGTGTTTAGAAGGTGCTTAAAGTGACTTTAAAGAGAATGAGACGATGCAAAATGTGGTTTAGAAGGTGCTTAAAGTGACTTTAAAGAGAATGAGACGATGCAAATGGTGTTTAGAAGGTGCTTACAGTGACTTTAAAGAGAATGAGACGATGCAAAATGGTGTTTAGAAGGTGCTTAAAGTGACTTTAAAGAGAATGAGACGATGCAAAATGGTGTTTAGAAGGTGCTTAAAGTGACTTTAAAGAGAATGAGACGATGCAAAATGGTGTTTAGAAGGTGCTTAAAGTGACTTTAAAGAGAATGAGACGATGCAAAATGAGGTTTAGAAGGTGCTTAAAGTGACTTTAAAGTGAATGAGACGATGCAAAATTAGGTTCAGAAGGTGCTTAAAGTGACTTTAAAGAGAATGAGACGATGCAAAATGAGGTTTAGAAGGTGCTTAAAGTGACTTTAAAGAGAATGAGACGATGCAAAATGAGGTTTAGAAGGTGCTTAAAGTGACTTTAAAGAGAATGAGACGATGCAAAATGAGGTTTAGAAGGTGCTTAAAGTGACTTTAAAGAGAATGAGACGATGCAAAATGGTGTTTAGAAGGTGCTTAAAGTGACTTTAAAGAGAATGAGACGATGCAAAATGGTGTTTAGAAGGTGCTTAAAGTGACTTTAAAGAGAATGAGACGATGCAAAATGGTGTTTAGAAGGTGCTTAAAGTGACTTTAAAGAGAATGAGACGATGCAAAATGGTGTTTAGAAGGTGCTTAAAGTGACTTTAAAGAGAATGAGACGATGCAAAATGAGGTTAAGAAGGTGCTTAAAGTGACTTTAAAGAGAATGAGACGATGCAAAATGAGGTTTAGAAGGTGCTTAAAGTGACTTTAAAGAGAATGAGATGATGCAAAATGAGGTTAAGAACGTGCTTAAAGTGACTTTAAAGAGAATGAGACGATGCAAAATGAGGTTTAGAAGGTGCTTAAAGTGACTTTAAAGAGAATGAGACGATGCAAAATGGTGTTTAGAAGGTGCTTAAAGTGACTTTAAAGAGAATGAGACGATGCAAAATGAGGTTTAGAAGGTGCTTAAAGTGACTTTAAAGAGAATGAGACGATGCAAAATGAGGTTTAGAAGGTGCTTAAAGTGACTTTAAAGAGAATGAGACGATGCAAAATGAGGTTAAGAAGGTGCTTAAAGTGACTTTAAAGAGAATGAGACGATGCAAAATGGTGTTTAGAAGGTGCTTAAAGTGACTTTAAAGAGAATGAGACGATGCAAAATGAGGTTTAGAAGGTGCTTAAAGTGACTTTAAAGAGAATGAGACGATGCAAAATGGTGTTTAGAAGGTGCTTAAAGTGACTTTAAAGAGAATGAGACGATGCAAAATGAGGTTAAGAAGGTGCTTAAAGTGACTTTAAAGAGAATGAGACGATGCAAAATGGTGTTTAGAAGGTGCTTAAAGTGACTTTAAAGAGAATGAGACGATGCAAAATGAGGTTTAGAAGGTGCTTAAAGTGACTTTAAAGAGAATGAGACGATGCAAAATGGTGTTTAGAAGGTGCTTAAAGTGACTTTAAAGAGAATGAGACGATGCAAAATGGTGTTTAGAAGGTGCTTAAAGTGACTTTAAAGAGAATGAGACGATGCAAAATGAGGTTAAGAAGGTGCTTAAAGTGACTTTAAAGAGAATGAGACGATGCAAAATGGTGTTTAGAAGGTGCTTAAAGTGACTTTAAAGAGAATGAGACGATGCAAAATGAGGTTTAGAAGGTGCTTAAAGTGACTTTAAAGAGAATGAGACGATGCAAAATGAGGTTTAGAAGGTGCTTAAAGTGACTTTAAAGAGAATGAGATGATGCAAAATGAGGTTAAGAACGTGCTTAAAGTGACTTTAAAGAGAATGAGACGATGCAAAATGAGGTTTAGAAGGTGCTTAAAGTGACTTTAAAGAGAATGAGACGATGCAAAATGGTGTTTAGAAGGTGCTTAAAGTGACTTTAAAGAGAATGAGACGATGCAAAATGGTGTTTAGAAGGTGCTTAAAGTGACTTTAAAGAGAATGAGACGATGCAAAATGAGGTTAAGAAGGTGCTTAAAGTGACTTTAAAGAGAATGAGACGATGCAAAATGGTGTTTAGAAGGTGCTTAAAGTGACTTTAAAGAGAATGAGACGATGCAAAATGAGGTTAAGAAGGTGCTTAAAGTGACTTTAAAGAGAATGAGACGATGCAAAATGAGGTTTAGAAGGTGCTTAAAGTGACTTTAAAGAGAATGAGACGATGCAAAATGAGGTTAAGAAGGTGCTTAAAGTGACTTTAAAGAGAATGAGACGATGCAAAATGGTGTTTAGAAGGTGCTTAAAGTGACTTTAAAGAGAATGAGACGATGCAAAATGAGGTTTAGAAGGTGCTTAAAGTGACTTTAAAGAGAATGAGACGATGCAAAATGAGGTTTAGAAGGTGCTTAAAGTGACTTTAAAGAGAATGAGACGATGCAAAATGGTGTTTAGAAGGTGCTTAAAGTGACTTTAAAGAGAATGAGACGATGCAAAATGAGGTTTAGAAGGTGCTTAAAGTGACTTTAAAGAGAATGAGACGATGCAAAATGGTGTTTAGAAGGTGCTTAAAGTGACTTTAAAGAGAATGAGACGATGCAAAATGAGGTTTAGAAGGTGCTTAAAGTGACATTAAAGAGAATGAGACGATGCAAAATGAGGTTAAGAAGGTACTTAAAGTGACTTTAAAGAGAATGAGACGATGCAAAATGAGGTTTAGAAGTTGCTTAAAGTGACTTTAAAGAGAATGAGACGATGCAAAATGGTGTTTAGAAGGTGCTTAAAGTGACTTTAAAAAGAATGAGACGATGCAAAATGAGGTTTAGAAGGTGCTTAAAGTGACTTTAAAGAGAATGAGACGATGCAAAATGAGGTTTAGAAGGTGCTTAAAGTGACTTTAAAGAGAATGAGACGATGCAAAATGAGGTTTAGAAGGTCCTTAAAGTGACTTTAAAGAGAATGAGACGATGCAAAATGGTGTTTAGAAGGTGCTTAAAGTGACTTTAAAGAGAATGAGACGATGCAAAATGGTGTTTAGAAGGTGCTTAAAGTGACTTTAAAGAGAATGAGACGATGCAAAATGAGGTTTAGAAGGTGCTTTAAGTGACTTTAAAGAGAATGAGACGATGCAAAATGAGGTTTAGAAGGTGCTTAAAGTGACTTTAAAGAGAATGAGACGATGCAAAATGGTGTTTAGAAGGTGCTTAAAATGACTTTAAAGAGAATGAGACGATGCAAAATGAGGTTTAGAAGGTGCTTAAAGTGACTTTAAAGAGAATGAGACGATGCAAAATGAGGTTTAGAAGGTGCTTAAAGTGACTTTAAAGAGAATGAGACGATGCAAAATGAGGTTAAGAAGGTGCTTAAAGTGACTTTAAAGAGAATGAGACGATGCAAAATGGTGTTTAGAAGGTGCTTAAAGTGACTTTAAAGAGAATGAGACGATGCAAAATGAGGTTTAGAAGGTGCTTAAAGTGACTTTAAAGAGAATGAGACGATGCAAAATGAGGTTTAGAAGGTGCTTAAAGTGACTTTAAAGAGAATGAGACGATGCAAAATGGTGTTTAGAAGGTGCTTAAAGTGACTTTAATGAGAATGAGACGATGCAAAATGAGGTTAAGAAGGTGCTTAAAGTGACTTTAAAGAGAATGAGACGATGCAAAATGAGGTTAAGAAGGTGCTTAAAGTGACTTTAAAGAGAATGAGACGATGCAAAATGAGGTTTAGAAGGTACTTAAAGTGACTTTAAAGAGAATGAGACGATGCAAAATGAGGTTTAGAAGGTGCTTAAAGTGGCTTTAAAGAGAATGAGACGATGCAAAATGAGGTTTAGAAGGTGCTTAAAGTGGCTTTAAAGAGAATGAGACGATGCAAAATGAGGTTTAGAAGGTGCTTAAAGTGACTTTAAAGAGAATGAGACGATGCAAAATGATGTTTAGAAGGTGCTTAAAGTGACTTTAAAGAGAATGAGACGATGCAAAATGAGGTTTAGAAGGTGCTTAAAGTGACTTTTAAGAGAATGAGACGATGCAAAATGAGGTTTAGAAGGTGCTTAAAGTGACTTTAAAGAGAATGAGACGATGCAAAATGAGGTTTAGAAGGTGCTTAAAGTGACTTTAAAGAGAATGAGACGATGCAAAATGAGGTTTAGAAGGTGCTTAAAGTGACTTAAAAGAGAATGAGACGATGCAAAATGAGGTTTAGAAGGTGCTTAAAGTGACTTTAAAGAGAATGAGACGATGCAAAATGGTGTTTAGAAGTTGCTAAAAGTGACTTTAAAGAGAATGAGACGATGCAAAATGAGGTTTAGAAGGTGCTTAAAGTGACTTTAAAGAGAATGAGACGATGCAAAATGGTGTTTAGAAGGTGCTTAAAGTGACTTTTAAGAGAATGAGATGATGCAAAATGAGGTTTAGAAGGTGCTTAAAGTGACTTTAAAGAGAATGAGACGATGCAAAATGAGGTTTAGAAGGTGCTTAAAGTGACTTTAAAGAGAATGAGACGATGCAAAATGAGGTTAAGAAGGTACTTAAAGTGACTTTAAAGAGAATGAGACGATGCAAAATGAGGTTTAGAAGGTGCTTAAAGTGGCTTTAAAGAGAATGAGACGATGCAAAATGAGGTTTAGAAGGTGCTTAAAGTGACTTTAAAGAGAATGAGACGATGCAAAATGGTGTTTAGAAGGTGCTTAAAGTGACTTTAAAGAGAATGAGACGATGCAAAATGAGGTTTAGAAGGTGCTTAAAGTGACTTTAAAGAGAATGAGACGATGCAAAATGAGGTTTAGAAGGTGCTTAAAGTGACTTTAAAGAGAATGAGACGATGCAAAATGAGGTTAAGAAGGTGCTTAAAGTGACTTTAAAGAGAATGAGACGATGCAAAATGGTGTTTAGAAGGTGCTTAAAGTGACTTTAAAGAGAATGAGACGATGCAAAATGAGGTTTAGAAGGTGCTTAAAGTGACTTTAAAGAGAATGAGACGATGCAAAATGAGGTTAAGAAGGTGCTTAAAGTGACTTTAAAGAGAATGAGACGATGCAAAAGGGTGCTTAGAAGGTGCTTAAAGTGACTTTAAAGAGAATGAGACGATGCAAAATGAGGTTTAGAAGGTGCTTAAAGTGACTTTAAAGAGAATGAGACGATGCAAAATGAGGTTTAGAAGGTGCTTAAAGTGGCTTTAAAGAGAATGAGACGATGCAAAATGAGGTTTAGAAGGTGCTTAAAGTGACTTTAAAGAGAATGAGACGATGCAAAATGGTGTTTAGAAGGTGCTTAAAGTGACTTTAAAGAGAATGAGACGATGCAAAATGAGGTTTAGAAGGTGCTTAAAGTGACTTTAAAGAGAATGAGACGATGCAAAATGAGGTTTAGAAGGTGCTTAAAGTGACTTTAAAGAGAATGAGACGATGCAAAATGAGGTTAAGAAGGTGCTTAAAGTGACTTTAAAGAAAATGAGACGATGCAAAATGGTGTTTAGAAGGTGCTTAAAGTGACTTTAAAGAGAATGAGACGATGCAAAATGAGGTTTAGAAGGTGCTTAAAGTGACTTTAAAGAGAATGAGACGATGCAAAATGGTGTTTAGAAGGTGCTTAAAGTGACTTTAAAGAGAATGAGATGATGCAAAATGAGGTTAAGAACGTGCTTAAAGTGACTTTAAAGAGAATGAGACGATGCAAAATGGTGTTTAGAAGGTGCTTAAAGTGACTTTAAAGAGAATGAGACGATGCAAAATGAGGTTTAGAAGGTGCTTAAAGTGACTTTAAAGAGAATGAGACGATGCAAAATGAGGTTTAGAAGGTGCTTAAAGTGGCTTTAAAGAGAATGAGACGATGCAAAATGAGGTTTAGAAGGTGCTTAAAGTGACTTTAAAGAGAATGAGACGATGCAAAATGGTGTTTAGAAGGTGCTTAAAGTGACTTTAAAGAGAATGAGACGATGCAAAATGAGGTTAAGAAGGTGCTTAAAGTGACTTTAAAGAGAATGAGACGATGCAAAATGGTGTTTAGAAGGTGCTTAAAGTGACTTTAAAGAGAATGAGACGATGCAAAATGAGGTTTAGAAGGTGCTTAAAGTGACTTTAAAGAGAATGAGACGAAGCAAAATGAGGTTTAGAAGGTGCTTAAAGTGACTTTAAAGAGAATGAGACGATGCAAAATGAGGTTAAGAAGGTGCTTAAAGTGACTTTAAAGAGAATGAGACGATGCAAAATGGTGTTTAGAAGGTGCTTAAAGTGACTTTAAAGAGAATGAGACGATGCAAAATGAGGTTTAGAAGGTGCTTAAAGTGACTTTAAAGAGAATGAGACGATGCAAAATGAGGTTTAGAAGGTGCTTAAAGTGACTTTAAAGAGAATGAGACGATGCAAAATGAGGTTAAGAAGGTGCTTAAAGTGACTTTAAAGAGAATGAGACGATGCAAAATGGTGTTTAGAAGGTGCTTAAAGTGACTTTAAAGAGAATGAGACGATGCAAAATGAGGTTTAGAAGGTGCTTAAAGTGACTTTAAAGAGAATGAGACGATGCAAAATGAGGTTAAGAAGGTGCTTAAAGTGACTTTAAAGAGAATGAGACGATGCAAAATGGTGTTTAGAAGGTGCTTAAAGTGACTTTAAAGAGAATGAGACGATGCAAAATGAGGTTTAGAAGGTGCTTAAAGTGACTTTAAAGAGAATGAGACGATGCAAAATGAGGTTTAGAAGGTGCTTAAAGTGACTTTAAAGAGAATGAGACGATGCAAAATGAGGTTTAGAAGGTGCTTAAAGTGACTTTAAAGAGAATGAGACGATGCAAAATGAGGTTTAGAAGGTGCTTAAAGTGACTTTAAAGAGAATGAGACGATGCAAAATGAGGTTAAGAAGGTGCTTAAAGTGACTTTAAAGAGAATGAGACGATGCAAAATGGTGTTTAGAAGGTGCTTAAAGTGACTTTAAAGAGAATGAGACGATGCAAAATGAGGTTTAGAAGGTGCTTAAAGTGACTTTAAAGAGAATGAGACGATGCAAAATGAGGTTTAAAGGTGCTTAAAGTGACTTTAAAGAGAATGAGATGATGCAAAATGAGGTTAAGAACGTGCTTAAAGTGACTTTAAAGAGAATGAGACGATGCAAAATGGTGTTTAGAAGGTGCTTAAAGTGACTTTAAAGAGATTGAGACGATGCAAAATGGTGTTTAGAAGGTGCTTAAAGTGACTTTAAAGAGAATGAGATGATGCAAAATGAGGTTTAGAAGGTGCTTAAAGTGACTTTAAAGAGAATGAGACGATGCAAAATGAGGTTAAGAAGGTGCTTAAAGTGACTTTAAAGAGAATGAGACGATGCAAAATGAGGTTTAGAAGGTGCTTAAAGTGACTTTTAAGAGAATGAGATGATGCAAAATGAGGTTTAGAAGGTGCTTAAAGTGACTTTAAACAGAATGAGACGATGCAAAATGAGGTTTAGAAGGTGCTTAAAGTGACTTTAAAGAGAATGAGACGATGCAAAATGAGGTTAAGAAGGTACTTAAAGTGACTTTAAAGAGAATGAGACGATGCAAAATGAGGTTTAGAAGGTGCTTAAAGTGACTTTAAAGAGAATGAGACGATGCAAAATGAGGTTTAGAAGGTGCTTAAAGTGACTTTAAAGAGAATGAGACGATGCAAAATGAGGTTAAGAAGGTACTTAAAGTGACTTTAAAGAGAATGAGACGATGCAAAATGAGGTTTAGAAGGTGCTTAAAGTGGCTTTAAAGAGAATGAGACGATGCAAAATGAGGTTTAGAAGGTGCTTAAAGTGACTTTAAAGAGAATGAGACGATGCAAAATGGTGTTTAGAAGGTGCTTAAAGTGACTTTAAAGAGAATGAGACGATGCAAAATGAGGTTTAGAAGGTGCTTAAAGTGACTTTAAAGAGAATGAGACGATGCAAAATGAGGTTTAGAAGGTGCTTAAAGTGACTTTAAAGAGAATGAGACGATGCAAAATGAGGTTAAGAAGGTGCTTAAAGTGACTTTAAAGAGAATGAGACGATGCAAAATGAGGTTTAGAAGGTGCTTAAAGTGACTTTAAAGAGAATGAGACGATGCAAAATGAGGTTTAGAAGGTGCTTAAAGTGACTTTAAAGAGAATGAGACGATGCAAAATGAGGTTTAGAAGGTGCTTAAAGTGACTTTAAAGAGAATGAGACGATGCAAAATGGTGTTTAGAAGGTGCTTAAAGTGACTTTAAAGAGTATGAGACGATGCAAAATGGTGTTTAGAAGGTGCTAAAAGTGACTTTAAAGAGAATGAGACGATGCAAAATGAGGTTTAGAAGGTGCTTAAAGTGACTTTAAAGAGAATGAGACGATGCAAAATGAGGTTTAGAAGGTGCTTAAAGTGACTTTAAAGAGAATGAGACGATGCAAAATGGTGTTTAGAAGGTGCTTAAAGTGACTTTAAAGAGAATGAGACGATGCAAAATGAGGTTTAGAAGGTGCTTAAAGTGACTTTAAAGAGAATGAGACGATGCAAAATGAGGTTTAAAGGTGCTTAAAGTGACTTTAAAGAGAATGAGATGATGCAAAATGAGGTTAAGAACGTGCTTAAAGTGACTTTAAAGAGAATGAGACGATGCAAAATGGTGTTTAGAAGGTGCTTAAAGTGACTTTAAAGAGATTGAGACGATGCAAAATGGTGTTTAGAAGGTGCTTAAAGTGACTTTAAAGAGAATGAGATGATGCAAAATGAGGTTTAGAAGGTGCTTAAAGTGACTTTAAAGAGATTGAGACGATGCAAAATGGTGTTTAGAAGGTGCTTAAAGTGACTTTAAAGAGAATGAGATGATGCAAAATGAGGTTTAGAAGGTGCTTAAAGTGACTTTAAACAGAATGAGACGATGCAAAATGAGGTTTAGAAGGTGCTTAAAGTGACTTTAAAGAGAATGAGACGATGCAAAATGAGGTTAAGAAGGTACTTAAAGTGACTTTAAAGAGAATGAGACGATGCAAAATGAGGTTTAGAAGGTGCTTAAAGTGACTTTAAAGAGAATGAGACGATGCAAAATGAGGTTTAAAAGTGCTTAAAGTGACTTTAAAGAGAATGAGATGATGCAAAATGAGGTTAAGAACGTGCTTAAAGTGACTTTAAAGAGAATGAGACGATGCAAAATGGTGTTTAGAAGGTGCTTAAAGTGACTTTAAAGAGATTGAGACGATGCAAAATGAGGTTTAGAAGGTGCTTAAAGTGACTTTAAAGAGAATGAGACGATGCAAAATGAGGTTTAGAAGATGCTTAAAGTGACTTTAAAGAGAATGAGACGATGCAAAATGAGGTTTAGAAGGTGCTTAAAGTGACTTTTAAGAGAATGAGATGATGCAAAATGAGGTTTAGAAGGTGCTTAAAGTGACTTTAAACAGAATGAGACGATGCAAAATGAGGTTTAGAACGTGCTTAAAGTGACTTTAAAGAGAATGAGACGATGCAAAATGAGGTTAAGAAGGTACTTAAAGTGACTTTAAAGAGAATGAGACGATGCAAAATGAGGTTTAGAAGGTGCTTAAAGTGACTTTAAAGAGAATGAGACGATGCAAAATGAGGTTTAGAAGGTGCTTAAAGTGACTTTAAAGAGAATGAGACGATGCAAAATGAGGTTAAGAAGGTACTTAAAGTGACTTTAAAGAGAATGAGACGATGCAAAATGAGGTTTAGAAGGTGCTTAAAGTGGCTTTAAAGAGAATGAGACGATGCAAAATCAGGTTTAGAAGGTGCTTAAAGTGACTTTAAAGAGAATGAGACGATGCAAAATGGTGTTTAGAAGGTGCTTAAAGTGACTTTAAAGAGAATGAGACGATGCAAAATGAGGTTTAGAAGGTGCTTAAAGTGACTTTAAAGAGAATGAGACGATGCAAATGATAGAGGTGCTTAAGTGACTTTAAGAGAATGAGATGATGCAAAATGAGGTTAGAAGGTGCTTAAGTGACTTTAAAGAGAATGAGACGATGCAAAATGAGGTTTAGAAGGTGCTTAAGTGCTTTAAAGAGAATGAGACGATGCAAAATGAGGTTTAGAAGGTGCTTAAAGTGACTTTAAAGAGAATGAGACGATGCAAATAGGTAAGGTGCTTAAAGTGACTTAAAGAGCATGAGACGATGCAAAAGGTTCAGAAGGTGCTTAAAGTGACTTTAAAGAGAATGAGACGATGCAAAATGAGGTTTAGAGAAAGGTGCTTAAAGTGAAGGTTAGAAGGTGAAGTGAGAGACGATGCAAAATGAGGTTTAGAAGGTGCTTAAAGTGACTTAAGAGAATGAGACGATGCAAAATGGTGTTTAGAAGGTGCTTAAGTGACTTAAAGAGAATGAGACGATGCAAAATGAGGTTTAGAAGGTGCTTAAAGTGACTTTAAAGAGAATGAGACGATGCAAAATGAGTTTAGAAGGTGCTTAAAGTGACTTTAAAGAGAATGAGACGATGCAAAATGAGGTTTAGAAGGTGCTTAAAGTGACTTTAAAGAGAATGAGACGATGCAAAATGAGGTTTAGAAGGTGCTTAAAGTGACTTTAAAGAGAATGAGACGATGCAAAATGAGGTTTAGAAGGTGCTTAAAGTGACTTTAAAGAGAATGAGACGATGCAAAATGCGGTTTAGAAGGTGCTTAAAGTGACTTTAAAGAGAATGAGACGATGCAAAATGAGGTTTAGAAGGTGCTTAAAGTGACTTTAAAGAGAATGAGACGATGCAAAATGAGTTTAGAAGGTGCTTAAAGTGACTTTAAAGAGAATGAGACGATGCAAAATGAGGTTTAGAAGGTGCTTAAAGTGACTTTAAAGAGAATGAGACGATGCAAAATGAGGTTTAGAAGGTGCTTAAAGTGACTTTAAAGAGAATGAGACGATGCAAAATGAGGTTAGAAGGTGCTTAAAGTGACTTTAAAGAGAATGAGATCGATGCAAAATGGTGTTTAGAAGGTGCTTAAAGTGACTTTAAAGAGAATGAGACGATGCAAAATGAGGTTTAGAAGGTGCTTAAAGTGACTTTAAAGAGAATGAGACGATGCAAAATGAGGTTTAGAAGGTGCTTAAAGTGACTTTAAAGAGAATGAGACGATGCAAAATGGTGTTTAGAAGGTGCTTAAAGTGACTTTAAAGAGAATGAGACGATGCAAAATGAGGTTAGAAGGTGCTTAAAGTGACTTTAAAGAGAATGAGACGATGCAAATGAGGTTAAGAAGGTGCTTAAAGTGACTTTAAAGAGAATGAGACGATGCAAAATGAGGTTAAGAAGGTGCTTAAAGCGACTTTAAAGAGAATGAGACGATGCAAAATGGTGTTTAGAAGGTGCTTAAAGTGACTTTAAAGAGAATGAGACGATGCAAAATGAGGTTTAGAAGGTGCTTAAAGTGACTTTAAAGAGAATGAGACGATGCAAAATGAGGTTTAGAAGGTGCTTAAAGTGACTTTAAAGAGAATGAGACGATGCAAAATGGTGTTTAGAAGGTGCTTAAAGTGACTTTAAAGAGAATGAGACGATGCAAAATGGTGTTTAGAAGGTGCTTAAAGTGACTTTTAAGAGAATGAGACGATGCAAAATGAGGTTTAGAAGGTGCTTAAAGTGACTTTAAAGAGAATGAGACGATGCAAAATGAGGTTTAGAAGGTGCTTAAAGTGACTTTAAAGAGAATGAGACGATGCAAAATGAGGTTAAGAAGGTACTTAAAGTGACTTTAAAGAGAATGAGACGATGCAAAATGAGGTTTAGAAGGTGCTTAAAGTGGCTTTAAAGAGAATGAGACGATGCAAAATGAGGTTTAGAAGGTGCTTAAAGTGACTTTAAAGAGAATGAGACGATGCAAAATGGTGTTTAGAAGGTGCTTAAAGTGACTTTAAAGAGAATGAGACGATGCAAAATGAGGTTTAGAAGGTGCTTAAAGTGACTTTAAAGAGAATGAGACGATGCAAAATGAGGTTTAGAAGGTGCTTAAAGTGACTTTAAAGAGAATGAGACGATGCAAAATGAGGTTAAGAATTTGCTTAAAGTGACTTTAAAGAGAATGAGACGATGCAAAATGGTGTTTAGAAGGTGCTTAAAGTGACTTTAAAGAGAATAAGACGATGCAAAATGGGTTTAGAAGGTGCTTAAAGTGACGTTAAAGAGAATGAGACGATGCAAAATTAGGTTTAGACGGTGCTTAAAGTGACTTTAAAGAGAATGAGACGATGCAAAATGAGGTTTAGAAGGTGCTTAAAGTGACTTTAAAGAGAATGAGACGATGCAAAATGGTGTTTAGAAGGTGCTTAAAGTGACTTTAAAGAGAATGAGACGATGCAAAATGAGGTTTAGAAGGTGCTTAAAGTGACTTTAAAGAGAATGAGACGATGCAAAATGGTGTTTAGAAGGTGCTTAAAGTGACTTTAAAGAGAATGAGACGATGCAAAATGGTGTTTAGAAGGTGCTTAAAGTGACTTTAAAGAGAATGAGATGATGCAAAATGAGGTTTAGAAGGTGCTTAAAGTGACTTTAAAGAGAATGAGACGATGCAAAATGAGGTTTAGAAGGTGCTTAAAGTGACTTTAAAGAGAATGAGACGATGTAAAATGGTGTTTAGAAGGTGCTTAAAGTGACTTTAAAGAGAATGAGACGATGCAAAATGAGGTTTAGAAGGTGCTTAAAGTGACTTTAAAGAGAATGAGACGATGCAAAATGGTGTTTAGAAGGTGCTTAAAGTGACTTTAAAGAGAATGAGACGATGCAAAATGGTTTTTAGAAGGTGCTTAAAGTGACTTTAAAGAAAATGAGACGATGCAAAATGGTGTTTAGAAGGTGCTTAAAGTGACTTTAAAGAGAATGAGATGATGCAAAATGAGGTTTAGAAGGTGCTTAAAGTGACTTTAAAGTGAATGAGACGATGCAAAATGAGGTTCAGAAGGTGCTTAAAGTGACTTTAAAGAGAATGAGATGATGCAAAATGAGGTTAAGAACGTGCTTAAAGTGACTTTAAAGAGAATGAGACGATGCAAAATGAGGTTTAGAGGGTGCTTAAAGTGTTTTTAAAGAGAATGAGACGATGCAAAATGGTGTTTAGAAGGTGCTTAAAGTGACTTTAAAGAGAATGAGACGATGCAAAATGAGGTTAAGAAGATGCTTAAAGTGACTTTAAAGAGAATGAGACGATGCAAAATGGTGTTTAGAAGGTGCTTAAAGTGACTTTAAAGAGAATGAGACGATGCAAAATGAGGTTTAGAAGGTGCTTAAAGTGACTTTAAAGAGAATGAGACGATGCAAAATGGTGTTTAGAAGGTGCTTAAAGTGACTTTAAAGAGAATGAGACGATGCAAAATGTGGTTTAGAAGGTGCTTTAAGTGACTTTAAAGAGAATGAGACGATGCAAAATGAGGTTTAGAAGGTGCTTAAAGTGACTTTAAAGAGAATGAGACGATGCAAAATGGTGATTAGAAGGTGCTTAAAGTGACTTTAAAGAGAATGAGACGATGCAAAAATGAGGTTAAGAAGGTGCTTAAAGTGACTTTAAAGAGAATGAGACGATGCAAAATGAGGTTTAGAAGGTGCTTAAAGTGACTTTAAAGAGAATGAGACGATGCAAAATGAGGTTAAGAAGGTGCTTAAAGTGACTTTAAAGAGAATGAGACGATGCAAAATGAGGTTTAGAAGGTTCTTAAAGTGACTTTAAAGAGAATGAGACGATGCAAAATGGTGTTTAGAAGGTGCTTAAAGTGACTTTAAAGAGAATGAGACGATGCAAAATGAGGTTTAGAAGGTGCTTAAAGTGACTTTAAAGAGAATGAGACGATGCAAAATGAGGTTTAGAAGGTGCTTAAAGTGACTTTAAAGAGAATGAGACGATGCAAAAGGGTGTTTAGAAGGTGCTTAAAGTGACTTTAAAGAGAATGAGACGATGCAAAATGAGGTTTAGAAGGTGCTTAAAGTGACTTTAAAGAGAATGAGACGATGCAAAATGAGGTTTAGAAGGTGCTTAAAGTGACTTTAAAGAGAATGACACGATGCAAAATTAGGTTTAGAAGGTGCTTAAAGTGACTTTAAAGAGAATGAGACGATGCAAAATGAGGTTAAGAAGGTGCTTAAAGTGACTTTAAAGAGAATGAGACGATGCAAAATGAGGTTTAGAAGGTGCTTAAAGTGACTTTAAAGAGAATGAGACGATGCCAAATGAGGTTAAGAAGGTGCTTAAAGTGACTTTAAAGAGAATGAGACGATGCAAAATGGTGTTTAGAAGGTGCTTAAAGTGACTTTAAAGAGAATGAGACGATGCAAATGAGGTTTAGAAGGTGCTTAAAGTGACTTTAAAGAGAATGAGACGATGCAAAATGAGGTTAGAAGGTGCTTAAAGTGACTTTAAAGAGAATGAGACGATGCAAAATGAGGTTAAGAAGATGCTTAAAGTGACTTTAAAGAGAATGAGACGATGCAAAATGGTGTTTAGAAGGTGCTTAAAGTGACTTAAAGAGAATGAGACGATGCAAAATGAGGTTTAGAAGGTGCTTAAAGTGACTTTAAAGAGAATGAGACGATGCAAAATGTGTTTAGAAGGTGCTTAAAGTGACTTTAAAGAGAATGAGACGATGCAAAATGGTGTTTAGAAGGTGCTTAAAGTGACTTTAAAGAGAATGAGACGATGCAAAATGAGGTTAAGAAGGTGCTTAAAGTGACTTTAAAGAGAATGAGACGATGCAAAATGGTGTTTAGAAGGTGCTTAAAGTGACTTTAAAGAGAATGAGACGATGCAAAATGGTGTTTAGAAGGTGCTTAAAGTGACTTTCAAGAGAATGAGACGATGCAAAATGAGGTTTAGAAGGTGCTTAAAGTGACTTTAAAGAGAATGAGATGATGCAAAATGAGGTTAAGAACGTGCTTAAAGTGACTTTAAAGAGAATGAGACGATGCAAAATGAGGTTTAGAAGGTGCTTAAAGTGACTTTAAAGAGAATGAGACGATGCAAAATGAGGTTTAGAAGGTGCTTAAAGTGACTTTAAAGAGAATGAGACGATGCAAAAGGGTGTTTAGAAGGTGCTTAAAGTGACTTTAAAGAGAATGAGACGATGCAAAATGAGGTTTAGAAGGTGCTTAAAGTGACTTTAAAGAGAATGAGACGATGCAAAATGAGGTTAAGAAGGTACTTAAAGTGACTTTAAAGAGAATGAGACGATGCAAAATGAGGTTTAGAAGGTGCTTAAAGTGGCTTTAAAGAGAATGAGACGATGCAAAATGAGGTTTAGAAGGTGCTTAAAGTGACTTTAAAGAG
>NW_026525260.1:0-50340 GCF_943734705.1 Anopheles coustani
TTTTAAAGAGAATGAGACGATGCAAAATGGTGTTAGGAAGGTGCTTAAGGTGACTTTAAAGAGAATGAGACGATGCAAAATGGTGTTTAGAAGGTGCTTAAAGTGACTTTAAAGAGAATGAGGACGATGCAAAATGAGGTTTAGAGGTGCTTAAAGTGACTTTAAAGAGAATGAGACGATGCAAAAAGAGGGTTTAGAAGGTGCTTAAAGTGACTTTAAAGAGAATGAGACGATGCAAAATGAGGTTTAGAAGGTGCTTAAAGTGACTTTAAAGAGAATGAGGACGATGCAAAATGAGGTTTAGAAGGTGCTTAAAGGTGACTTTAAAGAGAATGAGACGATGCAAAATGAGGTTTAGAAGGTGCTTAAAGTGACTTTAAAGAGAATGAGACGATGCAAAATGGGTTTTAGAAGGTGCTTAAAGTGACTTTAAAGAGAATGAGACGATGCAAAATGGTGTTTAGAAGGTGCTTAAAGGTGACTTTAAAGAGAATGAGACGATGCAAAATGGAGTTTAGAAGGTGCTTAAAGTGACTTTAAAGAGAATGAGACGATGCAAAATGAGGTTTAGAAGGTGCTTAAAGTGACTTTAAAGAGAATGAGACGATGCAAAATGAGGTTTAGAAGGTGCTTAAAGTGACTTTAAAGAGAATGAGACGATGCAAAAATGAGGGTTTAGAAGGTGCTTAAAGTGACTTTAAAGAGAATGAGACGATGCAAAATGTGGTTTAGAAGGTGCTTAAAGTGACTTTAAAGAGAATGAGACGATGCAAAATGGTGTTTAGAAGGTGCTTAAAGTGACTTTAAAGAGAATGAGACGATGCAAAATGGTGTTTAGAAGGTGCTTAAAGTGACTTTAAAGAGAATGAGACGATGTTAAAGGTGCTTTAGAGGTAGCTTTAAAGAGAATGAGACGATGCAAAATGAGGTTTAGAAGGTGCTTAAAGTGACTTTAAAGAGAATGAGACGATGCAAAATGAGTGTTTAGAATGGTGCTTAAAGTGACTTTAAAGAGAATGAGACGATGCAAAATGAGGTTTAGAAGGTGCTTAAGGTGACTTTAAAGAGAATGAGACGATGCAAAATGAGGTTTAGAAGGTGCTTAAAGTGACTTTAAAGAGAATGAGACGATGCAAAATGAGGTTTAGAAGGTGCTTAAAGTGACTTTAAAGAGAATGAGACGATGCAAAATGGTGTTTAGAAGGTGCTTAAGTGACTTTAAAGAGAATGAGACGATGCAAAATGGTGTTTAGAAGGTGCTTAAAGTGACTTTAAAGAGAATGAGACGATGCAAAATGAGGTTTAGAAGGTGCTTAAGGTGACTTTAAAGAGAATGAGACGATGCAAAATGAGGTTTAGAAGGTGCTTAAAGTGACCTTTAAAGAGAATGAGACGATGCAAAATGGTGTTTAGAAGGTGCTTAAAGTGACTTTAAAGAGAATGAGACGATGCAAAATGGTGTTTAGAAGGTGCTTAAGGTGACTTTAAAGAGAATGAGGACGATGCAAAATGGTGTTTAGAAGGTGCTTAAAGTGACTTTAAAGAGAATGAGACGATGCAAAATGAGGTTTAGAAGGTGCTTAAAGTGACTTTAAAGAGAATGAGACGATGCAAAATGGTGTTTAGAAGGTGCTTAAAGTGACTTTAAAGAGAATGAGACGATGCAAAATGAGGTTTAGAAGGTGCTTAAGGTGACTTTAAAGAGAATGAGACGATGCAAAATGAGGTTTAGAAGGTGCTTAAAGTGACTTTAAAGAGAATGAGACGATGCAAAATGGTGTTTAGAAGGTGCTTATAGTGACTTTAAAGAGAATGAGACGATGCAAAATGGTGTTGAGAAGGTGCTTAAGGTGACTTTAAAGAGAATGAGACGATGCAAAATGAGGTTTAGAAGGTGCTTAAAGTGACTTTAAAGAGAATGAGACGATGCAAAATGGTGTTTAGAAGGTGCTTAAGGTGACTTTAAAGAGAATGAGACGATGCAAAATGAGGTTTAGAAGGTGCTTAAAGTGACTTTAAAGAGAATGAGACGATGCAAAATGGTGTTTAGAAGGTGCTTAAAGTGACTTTAAAGAGAATGAGACGATGCAAAATGGTGTTTAGAAGGTGCTTAAGGTGACTTTAAAGAGAATGAGACGATGCAAAATGGTGTTTAGAAGGTGCTTAAAGTGACTTTAAAGAGAATGAGACGATGCAAAATGAGGTTTAGAAGGTGCTTAAAGTGACTTTAAAGAGAATGAGACGATGCAAAATGAGGTTTAGAAGGTGCTTAAAGTGACTTTAAAGAGAATGAGACGATGCAAAATGAGGTTTAGAAGGTGCTTAAAGTGACTTTAAAGAGAATGAGACGATGCAAAATGGTGTTTAGAAGGTGCTTAAGGTGACTTTAAAGAGAATGAGACGATGCAAAATGGTGTTTAGAAGGTGCTTAAAGTGACTTTAAAGAGAATGAGACGATGCAAAATGGTGTTTAGAAGGTGCTTAAGGTGACTTTAAAGAGAATGAGACGATGCAAAATGGTGTTTAGAAGGTGCTTAAAGTGACTTTAAAGAGAATGAGACGATGCAAAATGAGGTTTAGAAGGTGCTTAAAGTGACTTTAAAGAGAATGAGACGATGCAAAATGAGGTTTAGAAGGTGCTTAAAGTGACTTTAAAGAGAATGAGACGATGCAAAATGAGGTTTAGAAGGTGCTTAAAGTGACTTTAAAGAGAATGAGACGATGCAAAATGGTGTTTAGAAGGTGCTTAAGGTGACTTTAAAGAGAATGAGACGATGCAAAATGAGGTTTAGAAGGTGCTTAAAGTGACTTTAAAGAGAATGAGACGATGCAAAATGGTGTTTAGAAGGTGCTTATAGTGACTTTAAAGAGAATGAGACGATGCAAAATGGTGTTTAGAAGGTGCTTATAGTGACTTTAAAGAGAATGAGACGATGCAAAATGGTGTTTAGAAGGTGCTTAAGGTGACTTTAAAGAGAATGAGACGATGCAAAATGAGGTTTAGAAGGTGCTTAAAGTGACTTTAAAGAGAATGAGACGATGCAAAATGGTGTTTAGAAGGTGCTTAAGGTGACTTTAAAGAGAATGAGACGATGCAAAATGAGGTTTAGAAGGTGCTTAAAGTGACTTTAAAGAGAATGAGACGATGCAAAATGGTGTTTAGAAGGTGCTTAAAGTGACTTTAAAGAGAATGAGACGATGCAAAATGGTGTTTAGAAGGTGCTTAAAGTGACTTTAAAGAGAATGAGACGATGCAAAATGGTGTTTAGAAGGTGCTTATAGTGACTTTAAAGAGAATGAGACGATGCAAAATGGTGTTTAGAAGGTGCTTAAGGTGACTTTAAAGAGAATGAGACGATGCAAAATGAGGTTTAGAAGGTGCTTAAAGTGACTTTAAAGAGAATGAGACGATGCAAAATGGTGTTTAGAAGGTGCTTAAGGTGACTTTAAAGAGAATGAGACGATGCAAAATGAGGTTTAGAAGGTGCTTAAAGTGACTTTAAAGAGAATGAGACGATGCAAAATGGTGTTTAGAAGGTGCTTAAAGTGACTTTAAAGAGAATGAGACGATGCAAAATGGTGTTTAGAAGGTGCTTAAAGTGACTTTAAAGAGAATGAGACGATGCAAAATGGTGTTTAGAAGGTGCTTAAAGTGACTTTAAAGAGAATGAGACGATGCAAAATGAGGTTTAGAAGGTGCTTAAAGTGACTTTAAAGAGAATGAGACGATGCAAAATGAGGTTTAGAAGGTGCTTAAGGTGACTTTAAAGAGAATGAGACGATGCAAAATGAGGTTTAGAAGGTGCTTAAAGTGACTTTAAAGAGAATGAGACGATGCAAAATGGTGTTTAGAAGGTGCTTAAGGTGACTTTAAAGAGAATGAGACGATGCAAAATGAGGTTTAGAAGGTGCTTAAAGTGACTTTAAAGAGAATGAGACGATGCAAAATGAGGTTTAGAAGGTGCTTAAAGTGACTTTAAAGAGAATGAGACGATGCAAAATGGTGTTTAGAAGGTGCTTAAGGTGACTTTAAAGAGAATGAGACGATGCAAAATGAGGTTTAGAAGGTGCTTAAAGTGACTTTAAAGAGAATGAGACGATGCAAAATGAGGTTTAGAAGGTGCTTAAAGTGACTTTAAAGAGAATGAGACGATGCAAAATGGTGTTTAGAAGGTGCTTAAGGTGACTTTAAAGAGAATGAGACGATGCAAAATGAGGTTTAGAAGGTGCTTAAAGTGACTTTAAAGAGAATGAGACGATGCAAAATGAGGTTTAGAAGGTGCTTAAAGTGACTTTAAAGAGAATGAGACGATGCAAAATGGTGTTTAGAAGGTGCTTAAGGTGACTTTAAAGAGAATGAGACGATGCAAAATGAGGTTTAGAAGGTGCTTAAAGTGACTTTAAAGAGAATGAGACGATGCAAAATGGTGTTTAGAAGGTGCTTAAGGTGACTTTAAAGAGAATGAGACGATGCAAAATGAGGTTTAGAAGGTGCTTAAAGTGACTTTAAAGAGAATGAGACGATGCAAAATGGTGTTTAGAAGGTGCTTAAAGTGACTTTAAAGAGAATGAGACGATGCAAAATGGTGTGTAGAAGGTGCTTAAGGTGACTTTAAAGAGAATGAGACGATGCAAAATGGTGTTTAGAAGGTGCTTAAAGTGACTTTAAAGAGAATGAGACGATGCAAAATGGTGTGTAGAAGGTGCTTAAGGTGACTTTAAAGAGAATGAGACGATGCAAAATGGTGTTTAGAAGGTGCTTAAAGTGACTTTAAAGAGAATGAGACGATGCAAAATGGTGTTTAGAAGGTGCTTAAGGTGACTTTAAAGAGAATGAGACGATGCAAAATGAGGTTTAGAAGGTGCTTAAAGTGACTTTAAAGAGAATGAGACGATGCAAAATGGTGTTTAGAAGGTGCTTAAGGTGACTTTAAAGAGAATGAGACGATGCAAAATGAGGTTTAGAAGGTGCTTAAGGTGACTTTAAAGAGAATGAGACGATGCAAAATGAGGTTTAGAAGGTGCTTAAAGTGACTTTAAAGAGAATGAGACGATGCAAAATGGTGTTTAGAAGGTGCTTAAGGTGACTTTAAAGAGAATGAGGCGATGCAAAATGAGGTTTAGAAGGTGCTTAAAGTGACTTTAAAGAGAATGAGACGATGCAAAATGGTGTTTAGAAGGTGCTTAAGGTGACTTTAAAGAGAATGAGACGATGCAAAATGAGGTTTAGAAGGTGCTTAAAGTGACTTTAAAGAGAATGAGACGATGCAAAATGGTGTTTAGAAGGTGCTTAAAGTGACTTTAAAGAGAATGAGACGATGCAAAATGGTGTGTAGAAGGTGCTTAAGGTGACTTTAAAGAGAATGAGGCGATGCAAAATGAGGTTTAGAAGGTGCTTAAAGTGACTTTAAAGAGAATGAGACGATGCAAAATGGTGTTTAGAAGGTGCTTAAGGTGACTTTAAAGAGAATGAGACGATGCAAAATGAGGTTTAGAAGGTGCTTAAAGTGACTTTAAAGAGAATGAGACGATGCAAAATGGTGTTTAGAAGGTGCTTAAGGTGACTTTAAAGAGAATGAGACGATGCAAAATGGTGTTTAGAAGGTGCTTAAAGTGACTTTAAAGAGAATGAGACGATGCAAAATGGTGTTTAGAAGGTGCTTAAAGTGACTTTAAAGAGAATGAGACGATGCAAAATGAGGTTTAGAAGGTGCTTAAAGTGACTTTAAAGAGAATGAGACGATGCAAAATGAGGTTTAGAAGGTGCTTAAGGTGACTTTAAAGAGAATGAGACGATGCAAAATGAGGTTTAGAAGGTGCTTAAAGTGACTTTAAAGAGAATGAGACGATGCAAAATGGTGTTTAGAAGGTGCTTAAGGTGACTTTAAAGAGAATGAGACGATGCAAAATGAGGTTTAGAAGGTGCTTAAAGTGACTTTAAAGAGAATGAGACGATGCAAAATGGTGTTTAGAAGGTGCTTAAAGTGACTTTAAAGAGAATGAGACGATGCAAAATGGTGTGTAGAAGGTGCTTAAGGTGACTTTAAAGAGAATGAGACGATGCAAAATGGTGTTTAGAAGGTGCTTAAAGTGACTTTAAAGAGAATGAGACGATGCAAAATGGTGTTTAGAAGGTGCTTAAGGTGACTTTAAAGAGAATGAGACGATGCAAAATGAGGTTTAGAAGGTGCTTAAAGTGACTTTAAAGAGAATGAGACGATGCAAAATGGTGTTTAGAAGGTGCTTAAAGTGACTTTAAAGAGAATGAGACGATGCAAAATGGTGTGTAGAAGGTGCTTAAGGTGACTTTAAAGAGAATGAGACTATGCAAAATGAGGTTTAGAAGGTGCTTAAAGTGACTTTAAAGAGAATGAGACGATGCAAAATGAGGTTTAGAAGGTGCTTAAAGTGACTTTAAAGAGAATGAGACGATGCAAAATGAGGTTTAGAAGGTGCTTAAAGTGACTTTAAAGAGAATGAGACGATGCAAAATGGTGTTTAGAAGGTGCTTAAGGTGACTTTAAAGAGAATGAGACGATGCAAAATGAGGTTTAGAAGGTGCTTAAAGTGACTTTAAAGAGAATGAGACGATGCAAAATGAGGTTTAGAAGGTGCTTAAAGTGACTTTAAAGAGAATGAGACGATGCAAAATGGTGTTTAGAAGGTGCTTAAGGTGACTTTAAAGAGAATGAGACGATGCAAAATGAGGTTTAGAAGGTGCTTAAAGTGACTTTAAAGAGAATGAGACGATGCAAAATGGTGTTTAGAAGGTGCTTAAGGTGACTTTAAAGAGAATGAGACGATGCAAAATGAGGTTTAGAAGGTGCTTAAAGTGACTTTAAAGAGAATGAGACGATGCAAAATGGTGTTTAGAAGGTGCTTAAAGTGACTTTAAAGAGAATGAGACGATGCAAAATGGTGTGTAGAAGGTGCTTAAGGTGACTTTAAAGAGAATGAGACGATGCAAAATGGTGTTTAGAAGGTGCTTAAAGTGACTTTAAAGAGAATGAGACGATGCAAAATGAGGTTTAGAAGGTGCTTAAAGTGACTTTAAAGAGAATGAGACGATGCAAAATGAGGTTTAGAAGGTGCTTAAGGTGACTTTAAAGAGAATGAGACGATGCAAAATGAGGTTTAGAAGGTGCTTAAAGTGACTTTAAAGAGAATGAGACGATGCAAAATGGTGTTTAGAAGGTGCTTAAGGTGACTTTAAAGAGAATGAGGCGATGCAAAATGAGGTTTAGAAGGTGCTTAAAGTGACTTTAAAGAGAATGAGACGATGCAAAATGGTGTTTAGAAGGTGCTTAAGGTGACTTTAAAGAGAATGAGACGATGCAAAATGAGGTTTAGAAGGTGCTTAAAGTGACTTTAAAGAGAATGAGACGATGCAAAATGGTGTTTAGAAGGTGCTTAAAGTGACTTTAAAGAGAATGAGACGATGCAAAATGGTGTGTAGAAGGTGCTTAAGGTGACTTTAAAGAGAATGAGGCGATGCAAAATGAGGTTTAGAAGGTGCTTAAAGTGACTTTAAAGAGAATGAGACGATGCAAAATGGTGTTTAGAAGGTGCTTAAGGTGACTTTAAAGAGAATGAGACGATGCAAAATGAGGTTTAGAAGGTGCTTAAAGTGACTTTAAAGAGAATGAGACGATGCAAAATGGTGTTTAGAAGGTGCTTAAAGTGACTTTAAAGAGAATGAGACGATGCAAAATGGTGTGTAGAAGGTGCTTAAGGTGACTTTAAAGAGAATGAGACGATGCAAAATGGTGTTTAGAAGGTGCTTAAAGTGACTTTAAAGAGAATGAGACGATGCAAAATGGTGTTTAGAAGGTGCTTAAGGTGACTTTAAAGAGAATGAGACGATGCAAAATGAGGTTTAGAAGGTGCTTAAAGTGACTTTAAAGAGAATGAGACGATGCAAAATGGTGTTTAGAAGGTGCTTAAAGTGACTTTAAAGAGAATGAGACGATGCAAAATGGTGTGTAGAAGGTGCTTAAGGTGACTTTAAAGAGAATGAGACGATGCAAAATGGTGTTTAGAAGGTGCTTAAAGTGACTTTAAAGAGAATGAGACGATGCAAAATGAGGTTTAGAAGGTGCTTAAGGTGACTTTAAAGAGAATGAGACGATGCAAAATGAGGTTTAGAAGGTGCTTAAAGTGACTTTAAAGAGAATGAGACGATGCAAAATGAGGTTTAGAAGGTGCTTAAAGTGACTTTAAAGAGAATGAGACGATGCAAAATGAGGTTTAGAAGGTGCTTAAGGTGACTTTAAAGAGAATGAGACGATGCAAAATGAGGTTTAGAAGGTGCTTAAAGTGACTTTAAAGAGAATGAGACGATGCAAAATGAGGTTTAGAAGGTGCTTAAAGTGACTTTAAAGAGAATGAGACGATGCAAAATGGTGTTTAGAAGGTGCTTAAGGTGACTTTAAAGAGAATGAGACGATGCAAAATGAGGTTTAGAAGGTGCTTAAAGTGACTTTAAAGAGAATGAGACGATGCAAAATGAGGTTTAGAAGGTGCTTAAAGTGACTTTAAAGAGAATGAGACGATGCAAAATGGTGTTTAGAAGGTGCTTAAAGTGACTTTAAAGAGAATGAGACGATGCAAAATGGTGTTTAGAAGGTGCTTAAGGTGACTTTAAAGAGAATGAGACGATGCAAAATGGTGTTTAGAAGGTGCTTAAAGTGACTTTAAAGAGAATGAGACGATGCAAAATGGTGTTTAGAAGGTGCTTAAAGTGACTTTAAAGAGAATGAGACGATGCAAAATGAGGTTTAGAAGGTGCTTAAAGTGACTTTAAAGAGAATGAGACGATGCAAAATGGTGTTTAGAAGGTGCTTAAGGTGACTTTAAAGAGAATGAGACGATGCAAAATGGTGTTTAGAAGGTGCTTAAAGTGACTTTAAAGAGAATGAGACGATGCAAAATGAGGTTTAGAAGGTGCTTAAGGTGACTTTAAAGAGAATGAGACGATGCAAAATGAGGTTTAGAAGGTGCTTAAAGTGACTTTAAAGAGAATGAGACGATGCAAAATGGTGTTTAGAAGGTGCTTAAGGTGACTTTAAAGAGAATGAGACGATGCAAAATGAGGTTTAGAAGGTGCTTAAAGTGACTTTAAAGAGAATGAGACGATGCAAAATGAGGTTTAGAAGGTGCTTAAAGTGACTTTAAAGAGAATGAGACGATGCAAAATGGTGTTTAGAAGGTGCTTAAAGTGACTTTAAAGAGAATGAGACGATGCAAAATGAGGTTTAGAAGGTGCTTAAGGTGACTTTAAAGAGAATGAGACGATGCAAAATGAGGTTTAGAAGGTGCTTAAAGTGACTTTAAAGAGAATGAGACGATGCAAAATGGTGTTTAGAGGGTGCTTAAGGTGACTTTAAAGAGAATGAGACGATGCAAAATGAGGTTTAGAAGGTGCTTAAAGTGACTTTAAAGAGAATGAGACGATGCAAAATGAGGTTTAGAAGGTGCTTAAGGTGACTTTAAAGAGAATGAGACGATGCAAAATGAGGTTTAGAAGGTGCTTAAAGTGACTTTAAAGAGAATGAGACGATGCAAAATGAGGTTTAGAAGGTGCTTAAAGTGACTTTAAAGAGAATGAGACGATGCAAAATGGTGTTTAGAAGGTGCTTAAAGTGACTTTAAAGAGAATGAGACGATGCAAAATGGTGTTTAGAAGGTGCTTAAGGTGACTTTAAAGAGAATGAGACGATGCAAAATGAGGTTTAGAAGGTGCTTAAAGTGACTTTAAAGAGAATGAGACGATGCAAATTGAGGTTTAGAAGGTGCTTAAGGTGACTTTAAAGAGAATGAGACGATGCAAAATGAGGTTTAGAAGGTGCTTAAAGTGACTTTAAAGAGAATGAGACGATGCAAAATGGTGTTTAGAAGGTGCTTAAAGTGACTTTAAAGAGAATGAGACGATGCAAAATGGTGTTTAGAAGGTGCTTAAGGTGACTTTAAAGAGAATGAGACGATGCAAAATGGTGTTTAGAAGGTGCTTAAAGTGACTTTAAAGAGAATGAGACGATGCAAAATGGTGTTTAGAAGGTGCTTAAAGTGACTTTAAAGAGAATGAGACGATGCAAAATGAGGTTTAGAAGGTGCTTAAAGTGACTTTAAAGAGAATGAGACGATGCAAAATGAGGTTTAGAAGGTGCTTAAAGTGACTTTAAAGAGAATGAGACGATGCAAAATGAGGTTTAGAAGGTGCTTAAAGTGACTTTAAAGAGAATGAGACGATGCAAAATGAGGTTTAGAAGGTGCTTAAAGTGACTTTAAAGAGAATGAGACGATGCAAAATGGTGTTTAGAAGGTGCTTAAAGTGACTTTAAAGAGAATGATACGATGCAAAATGGTGTTTAGAAGGTGCTTAAGGTGACTTTAAAGAGAATGAGACGATGCAAAATGAGGTTTAGAAGAAGCTTAAAGTGACTTTAAAGAGAATGAGACGATGCAAAATGGTGTTTAGAAGGTGCTTAAGGTGACTTTAAAGAGAATGAGACGATGCAAAATGAGGTTTAGAAGGTGCTTAAAGTGACTTTAAAGAGAATGAGACGATGCAAAATGAGGTTTAGAAGGTGCTTAAAGTGACTTTAAAGAGAATGAGACGATGCAAAATGGTGTTTAGAAGGTGCTTAAAGTGACTTTAAAGAGAATGAGACGATGCAAAATGAGGTTTAGAAGGTGCTTAAAGTGACTTTAAAGAGAATGAGACGATGCAAAATGGTGTTTAGAAGGTGCTTAAAGTGACTTTAAAGAGAATGAGACGATGCAAAATGGTGTTTAGAAGGTGCTTAAAGTGACTTTAAAGAGAATGAGACGATGCAAAATGGTGTTTAGAAGGTGCTTAAGGTGACTTTAAAGAGAATGAGACGATGCAAAATGAGGTTTAGAAGGTGCTCAAAGTGACTTTAAAGAGAATGAGACGATGCAAAATGGTGTTTATAAGGTGCTTAAAGTGACTTTAAAGAGAATGAGACGATGCAAAATGGTGTTTAGAAGGTGCTTAAGGTGACTTTAAAGAGAATGAGACGATGCAAAATGAGGTTTAGAAGGTGCTTAAGGTGACTTTAAAGAGAATGAGACGATGCAAAATGAGGTTTAGAAGGTGCTTAAAGTGACTTTAAAGAGAATGAGACGATGCAAAATGGTGTTTAGAAGGTGCTTAAGGTGACTGTAAAGAGAATGAGACGATGCAAAATGAGGTTTAGAAGGTGCTTAAGGTGACTTTAAAGAGAATGAGACGATGCAAAATGAGGTTTAGAAGGTGCTTAAAGTGACTTTAAAGAGAATGAGACGATGCAAAATGAGGTTTAGAAGGTGCTTAAAGTGACTTTAAAGAGAATGAGACTATGCAAAATGAGGTTTAGAAGGTGCTTAAAGTGACTTTAAAGAGAATGAGACGATGCAAAATGGTGTTTAGAAGGTGCTTAAAGTGACTTTAAAGAGAATGAGACGATGCAAAATGAGGTTTAGAAGGTGCTTAAAGTGACTTTAAAGAGAATGAGACGATGCAAAATGAGGTTTAGAAGGTGCTTAAAGTGACTTTAAAGAGAATGAGACGATGCAAAATGGTGTTTAGAAGGTGCTTAAGGTGACTTTAAAGAGAATGAGACGATGCAAAATGAGGTTTAGAAGGTGCTTAAAGTGACTTTAAAGAGAATGAGACGATGCAAAATGAGGTTTAGAAGGTGCTTAAAGTGACTTTAAAGAGAATGAGACGATGCAAAATGAGGTTTAGAAGGTGCTTAAAGTGACTTTAAAGAGAATGAGACGATGCAAAATGGTGTTTAGAAGGTGCTTAAAGTGACTTTAAAGAGAATGAGACGATGCAAAATGGTGTTTAGAAGGTGCTTAAGGTGACTTTAAAGAGAATGAGACGATGCAAAATGAGGTTTAGAAGGTGCTTAAAGTGACTTTAAAGAGAATGAGACGATGCAAAATGGTGTTTAGAAGGTGCTTAAAGTGACTTTAAAGAGAATGAGACGATGCAAAATGGTGTTTAGAAGGTGCTTAAGGTGACTTTAAAGAGAATGAGACGATGCAAAATGAGGTTTAGAAGGTGCTTAAGGTGACTTTAAAGAGAATGAGACGATGCAAAATGAGGTTTAGAAGGTGCTTAAGGTGACTTTAAAGAGAATGAGACGATGCAAAATGGTGTTTAGAAGGTGGTTAATGTGACTTTAAAGAGAATGAGACGATGCAAAATGGTGTTTAGAAGGTGCTTAAAGTGACTTTAAAGAGAATGAGACGATGCAAAATGGTGTTTAGAAGGTGCTTAAAGTGACTTTAAAGAGAATGAGACGATGCAAAATGGTGTTTAGAAGGTGCTTAAAGTGACTTTAAAGAGAATGAGACGATGCAAAATGAGGTTTAGAAGGTGCTTAAAGTGACTTTAAAGAGAATGAGACGATGCAAAATGAGGTTTAGAAGGTGCTTAAAGTGACTTTAAAGAGAATGAGACGATGCAAAATGGTGTTTAGAAGGTGCTTAAGGTGACTTTAAAGAGAATGAGACGATGCAAAATGAGGTTTAGAAGGTGCTTAAGGTGACTTTAAAGAGAATGAGACGATGCAAAATGAGGTTTAGAAGGTGCTTAAAGTGACTTTAAAGAGAATGAGACGATGCAAAATGGTGTTTAGAAGGTGCTTAAAGTGACTTTAAAGAGAATGAGACGATGCAAAATGGTGTTTAGAAGGTGCTTAAAGTGACTTTAAAGAGAATGAGACGATGCAAAATGGTGTTTAGAAGGTGCTTAAAGTGACTTTAAAGAGAATGAGACGATGCAAAATGGTGTTTAGAAGGTGCTTAAGGTGACTTTAAAGAGAATGAGACGATGCAAAATGGTGTTTAGAAGGTGCTTAAAGTGACTTTAAAGAGAATGAGACGATGCAAAATGAGGTTTAGAAGGTGCTTAAAGTGACTTTAAAGAGAATGAGACGATGCAAAATGGTGTTTAGAAGGTGCTTAAAGTGACTTTAAAGAGAATGAGACGATGCAAAATGAGGTTTAGAAGGTGCTTAAGGTGACTTTAAAGAGAATGAGACGATGCAAAATGAGGTTTAGAAGGTGCTTAAGGTGACTTTAAAGAGAATGAGACGATGCAAAATGGTGTTTAGAAGGTGCTTAAAGTGACTTTAAAGAGAATGAGACGATGCAAAATGGTGTTTAGAAGGTGCTTAAAGTGACTTTAAAGAGAATGAGACGATGCAAAATGAGGTTTAGAAGGTGCTTAAAGTGACTTTAAAGAGAATGAGACGATGCAAAATGGTGTTTAGAAGGTGCTTAAAGTGACTTTAAAGAGAATGAGACGATGCAAAATGAGGTTTAGAAGGTGCTTAAAGTGACTTTAAAGAGAATGAGACGATGCAAAATGAGGTTTAGAAGGTGCTTAAAGTGACTTTAAAGAGAATGAGACGATGCAAAATGGTGTTTAGAAGGTGCTTAAGGTGACTTTAAAGAGAATGAGACGATGCAAAATGAGGTTTAGAAGGTGCTTAAGGTGACTTTAAAGAGAATGAGACGATGCAAAATGAGGTTTAGAAGGTGCTTAAAGTGACTTTAAAGAGAATGAGACGATGCAAAATGAGGTTTAGAAGGTGCTTAAGGTGACTTTAAAGAGAATGAGACGATGCAAAATGAGGTTTAGAAGGTGCTTAAAGTGACTTTAAAGAGAATGAGACGATGCAAAATGAGGTTTAGAAGGTGCTTAAGGTGACTTTAAAGAGAATGAGACGATGCAAAATGGTGTTTAGAAGGTGCTTAAAGTGACTTTAAAGAGAATGAGACGATGCAAAATGGTGTTTAGAAGGTGCTTAAAGTGACTTTAAAGAGAATGAGACGATGCAAAATGGTGTTTAGAAGGTGCTTAAAGTGACTTTAAAGAGAATGAGACGATGCAAAATGGTGTTTAGAAGGTGCTTAAAGTGACTTTAAAGAGAATGAGACGATGCAAAATGAGGTTTAGAAGGTGCTTAAAGTGACTTTAAAGAGAATGAGACGATGCAAAATGAGGTTTAGAAGGTGCTTAAAGTGACTTTAAAGAGAATGAGACGATGCAAAATGGTGTTTAGAAGGTGCTTAAGGTGACTTTAAAGAGAATGAGACGATGCAAAATGAGGTTTAGAAGGTGCTTAAGGTGACTTTAAAGAGAATGAGACGATGCAAAATGAGGTTTAGAAGGTGCTTAAAGTGACTTTAAAGAGAATGAGACGATGCAAAATGGTGTTTAGAAGGTGCTTAAAGTGACTTTAAAGAGAATGAGACGATGCAAAATGGTGTTTAGAAGGTGCTTAAAGTGACTTTAAAGAGAATGAGACGATGCAAAATGGTGTTTAGAAGGTGCTTAAAGTGACTTTAAAGAGAATGAGACGATGCAAAATGGTGTTTAGAAGGTGCTTAAAGTGACTTTAAAGAGAATGATAAGATGCAAAATGGTGTTTAGAAGGTGCTTAAAGTGACTTTAAAGAGAATGAGACGATGCAAAATGAGGTTTAGAAGGTGCTTAAAGTGACTTTAAAGAGAATGAGACGATGCAAAATGGTGTTTAGAAGGTGCTTAAAGTGACTTTAAAGAGAATGAGACGATGCAAAATGAGGTTTAGAAGGTGCTTAAGGTGACTTTAAAGAGAATGAGACGATGCAAAATGAGGTTTAGAAGGTGCTTAAGGTGACTTTAAAGAGAATGAGACGATGCAAAATGGTGTTTAGAAGGTGCTTAAAGTGACTTTAAAGAGAATGAGACGATGCAAAATTGTGTTTAGAAGGTGCTTAAAGTGACTTTAAAGAGAATGAGACGATGCAAAATGGTGTTTAGAAGGTGCTTAAAGTGACTTTAAAGAGAATGAGACGATGCAAAATGAGGTTTAGAAGGTGCTTAAAGTGACTTTAAAGAGAATGAGACGATGCAAAATGAGGTTTAGAAGGTGCTTAAAGTGACTTTAAAGAGAATGAGACGATGCAAAATGGTGTTTAGAAGGTGCTTAAGGTGACTTTAAAGAGAATGAGACGATGCAAAATGAGGTTTAGAAGGTGCTTAAGGTGACTTTAAAGAGAATGAGACGATGCAAAATGAGGTTTAGAAGGTGCTTAAGGTGACTTTAAAGAGAATGAGACGATGCAAAATGGTGTTTAGAAGGTGCTTAAAGTGACTTTAAAGAGAATGAGACGATGCAAAATGGTGTTTAGAAGGTGCTTAAAGTGACTTTAAAGAGAATGAGACGATGCAAAATGGTGTTTAGAAGGTGCTTAAGGTGACTTTAAAGAGAATGAGACGATGCAAAATGAGGTTTAGAAGGTGCTTAAGGTGACTTTAAAGAGAATGAGACGATGCAAAATGGTGTTTAGAAGGTGCTTAAAGTGACTTTAAAGAGAATGAGACGATGCAAAATGGTGTTTAGAAGGTGCTTAAAGTGACTTTAAAGAGAATGAGACGATGCAAAATGGTGTTTAGAAGGTGCTTAAAGTGACTTTAAAGAGAATGAGACGATGCAAAATGGTGTTTAGAAGGTGCTTAAGGTGACTTTAAAGAGAATGAGACGATGCAAAATGAGGTTTAGAAGGTGCTTAAAGTGACTTTAAAGAGAATGAGACGATGCAAAATGGTGTTTAGAAGGTGCTTAAAGTGACTTTAAAGAGAATGAGACGATGCAAAATGGTGTTTAGAAGGTGCTTAAAGTGACTTTAAAGAGAATGAGACGATGCAAAATGAGGTTTAGAAGGTGCTTAAGGTGACTTTAAAGAGAATGAGACGATGCAAAATGGTGTTTAGAAGGTGCTTAAAGTGACTTTAAAGAGAATGAGACGATGCAAAATGAGGTTTAGAAGGTGCTTAAGGTGACTTTAAAGAGAATGAGACGATGCAAAATGGTGTTTAGAAGGTGCTTAAGGTGACTTTAAAGAGAATGAGACGATGCAAAATGAGGTTTAGAAGGTGCTTAAAGTGACTTTAAAGAGAATGAGACGATGCAAAAGGGTGTTTAGAAGGTGCTTAAAGTGACTTTAAAGAGAATGAGACGATGCAAACTGGTCTTTAGAAGGTGCTTAAAGTGACTTTAAAGAGAATGAGACGATGCAAAATGGTGTTTAGAAGGTGCTTAAAGTGACTTTAAAGAGAATGAGACGATGCAAAATGGTGTTTAGAAGGTGCTTAAAGTGACTTTAAAGAGAATGAGACGATGCAAAATGGTGTTTAGAAGGTGCTTAAAGTGACTTTAAAGAGAATGAGACGATGCAAAATGAGGTTTAGAAGGTGCTTAAAGTGACTTTAAAGAGAATGAGACGATGCAAAATGGTGTTTAGAAGGTGCTTAAGGTGACTTTAAAGAGAATGAGACGATGCAAAATGAGGTTTAGAAGGTGCTTAAGGTGACTTTAAAGAGAATGAGACGATGCAAAATGGTGTTTAGAAGGTGCTTAAAGTGACTTTAAAGAGAATGAGACGATGCAAAAGGGTGTTTAGAAGGTGCTTAAAGTGACTTTAAAGAGAATGAGACGATGCAAAATGGTCTTTAGAAGGTGCTTAAAGTGACTTTAAAGAGAATGAGACGATGCAAAATGGTGTTTAGTAGGTGCTTAAGGTGACTTTAAAGAGAATGAGACGATGCAAAATGAGGTTTAGAAGGTGCTTAATGTGACTTTAAAGAGAATGAGACGATGCAAAATGGTGTTTAGAAGGTGCTTAAGGTGACTTTAAAGAGAATGAGACGATGCAAAATGGTGTTTAGAAGGTGCTTAAGGTGACTTTAAAGAGAATGAGACGATGCAAAATGAGGTTTAGAAGGTGCTTAAAGTGACTTTAAAGAGAATGAGACGATGCAAAATGAGGTTTAGAAGGTGCTTAAAGTGACTTTAAAGAGAATGAGACGATGCAAAATGGTGTTTAGAAGGTGCTTAAGGTGACTTTAAAGAGAATGAGACGATGCAAAATGAGGTTTAGAAGGTGCTTAAAGTGACTTTAAAGAGAATGAGACGATGCAAAATGGTGTTTAGAAGGTGCTTAAGGTGACTTTAAAGAGAATGAGACGATGCAAAATGGTGTTTAGAAGGTGCTTAAGGTGACTTTAAAGAGAATGAGACGATGCAAAATGAGGTTTAGAAGGTGCTTAAGGTGACTTTAAAGAGAATGAGACGATGCAAAATGGTGTTTAGAAGGTGCTTAAAGTGACTTTAAAGAGAATGAGACGATGCAAAATGAGGTTTAGAAGGTGCTTAAAGTGACTTTAAAGAGAATGAGACGATGCAAAATGTGGTTTAGAAGGTGCTTAAAGTGACTTTAAAGAGAATGAGACGATGCAAAATGAGGTTTAGAAGGTGCTTAAAGTGACTTTAAAGAGAATGAGACGATGCAAAATGGTGTTTAGAAGGTGCTTAAGGTGACTTTAAAGAGAATGAGACGATGCAAAATGAGGTTTAGAAGGTGCTTAAAGTGACTTTAAAGAGAATGAGACGATGCAAAATGGTGTTTAGAAGGTGCTTAAAGTGACTTTAAAGAGAATGAGACGATGCAAAATGAGGTTTAGAAGGTGCTTAAAGTGACTTTAAAGAGAATGAGACGATGCAAAATGAGGTTTAGAAGGTGCTTAAAGTGACTTTAAAGAGAATGAGACGATGCAAAATGGTGTTTAGAAGGTGCTTAAGGTGACTTTAAAGAGAATGAGACGATGCAAAATGGTGTTTAGAAGGTGCTTAAGGTGACTTTAAAGAGAATGAGACGATGCAAAATGAGGTTTAGAAGGTGCTTAAAGTGACTTTAAAGAGAATGAGACGATGCAAAATGGTGTTTAGAAGGTGCTTAAAGTGACTTTAAAGAGAATGAGACGATGCAAAATGGTGTTTAGAAGGTGCTTAAAGTGACTTTAAAGAGAATGAGACGATGCAAAATGGTGTTTAGAAGGTGCTTAAGGTGACTTTAAAGAGAATGAGACGATGCAAAATGAGGTTTAGAAGGTGCTTAAAGTGACTTTAAAGAGAATGAGACGATGCAAAATGGTGTTTAGAAGGTGCTTAAAGTGACTTTAAAGAGAATGAGACGATGCAAAATGAGGTTTAGAAGGTGCTTAAAGTGACTTTAAAGAGAATGAGACGATGCAAAATGAGGTTTAGAAGGTGCTTAAAGTGACTTTAAAGAGAATGAGACGATGCAAAATGGTGTTTAGAAGGTGCTTAAGGTGGTGTTTAGAAGGTGCTTAAGGTGACTTTAAAGAGAATGAGACGATGCAAAATGGTGTTTAGAAGGTGCTTAAGGTGACTTTAAAGAGAATGAGACGATGCAAAATGAGGTTTAGAAGGTGCTTAAAGTGACTTTAAAGAGAATGAGACGATGCAAAATGGTATTTAGAAGGTGCTTAAAGTGACTTTAAAGAGAATGAGACGATGCAAAATGGTGTTTAGAAGGTGCTTAAGGTGACTTTAAAGAGAATGAGACGATGCAAAATGAGGTTTAGAAGGTGCTTAAAGTGACTTTAAAGAGAATGAGACGATGCAAAATGGTGTTTAGAAGGTGCTTAAGGTGACTTTAAAGAGAATGAGACGATGCAAAATGGTGTTTAGAAGGTGCTTAAGGTGACTTTAAAGAGAATGAGACGATGCAAAATGAGGTTTAGAAGGTGCTTAAAGTGTTTTTAAAGAGAATGAGACGATGCAAAATGGTGTTTAGAAGGTGCTTAAAGTGACTTTAAAGAGAATGAGACGATGCAAAATGAGGTTTAGAAGGTGCTTAAAGTGACTTTAAAGAGAATGAGACGATGCAAAATGGTGTTTAGAAGGTGCTTAAGGTGACTTTAAAGGGAATGAGACGATGCAAAATGAGGTTTAGAAGGTGCTTTAAGTGACTTTAAAGAGAATGAGACGATGCAAAATGGTGTTTAGAAGGTGCTTAAGGTGACTTTAAAGAGAATGAGACGATGCAAAATGGTGTTTAGAAGGTGCTTAAGGTGACTTTAAAGAGAATGAGACGATGCAAAATGAGGTTTAGAAGGTGCTTAAAGTGACTTTAAAGAGAATGAGACGATGCAAAATGGTGTTTAGAAGGTGCTTAAAGTGACTTTAAAGAGAATGAGACGATGCAAAATGGTGTTTAGAAGGTGCTTAAGGTGACTTTAAAGAGAATGAGACGATGCAAAATGAGGTTTAGAAGGTGCTTAAAGTGACTTTAAAGAGAATGAGACGATGGAAAATGAGGTTTAGAAGGTGCTTAAAGTGACTTTAAAGAGAATGAGACGATGCAAAATGGTGTTTAGAAGGTGCTTAAAGTGACTTTAAAGAGAATGAGACGATGCAAAATGGTGTTTAGAAGGTGCTTAAGGTGACTTTAAAGAGAATGAGACGATGCAAAATGGTGTTTAGAAGGTGCTTAAGGTGACTTTAAAGAGAATGAGACGATGCAAAATGGTGTTTAGAAGGTGCTTAAGGTGACTTTAAAGAGAATGAGACGATGCAAAATGAGGTTTAGAAGGTGCTTAAGGTGACTTTAAAGAGAATGAGACGATGCAAAATGGTGTTTAGAAGGTGCTTAAAGTGACTTTAAAGAGAATGAGACGATGCAAAATGAGGTTTAGAAGGTGCTTAAGGTGACTTTAAAGAGAATGAGACGATGCAAAATGGTGTTTAGAAGGTGCTTAAGGTGACTTTAAAGAGAATGAGACGATGCAAAATGAGGTTTAGAAGGTGCTTAAAGTGACTTTAAAGAGAATGAGACGATGCAAAAGGGTGTTTAGAAGGTGCTTAAAGTGACTTTAAAGAGAATGAGACGATGCAAACTGGTCTTTAGAAGGTGCTTAAAGTGACTTTAAAGAGAATGAGACGATGCAAAATGGTGTTTAGAAGGTGCTTAAAGTGACTTTAAAGAGAATGAGACGATGCAAAATGGTGTTTAGAAGGTGCTTAAAGTGACTTTAAAGAGAATGAGACGATGCAAAATGGTGTTTAGAAGGTGCTTAAAGTGACTTTAAAGAGAATGAGACGATGCAAAATGAGGTTTAGAAGGTGCTTAAAGTGACTTTAAAGAGAATGAGACGATGCAAAATGGTGTTTAGAAGGTGCTTAAGGTGACTTTAAAGAGAATGAGACGATGCAAAATGAGGTTTAGAAGGTGCCTAAGGTGACTTTAAAGAGAATGAGACGATGCAAAATGGTGTTTAGAAGGTGCTTAAAGTGACTTTAAAGAGAATGAGACGATGCAAAAGGGTGTTTAGAAGGTGCTTAAAGTGACTTTAAAGAGAATGAGACGATGCAAAATGGTCTTTAGAAGGTGCTTAAAGTGACTTTAAAGAGAATGAGACGATGCAAAATGGTGTTTAGAAGGTGCTTAAGGTGACTTTAAAGAGAATGAGACGATGCAAAATGAGGTTTAGAAGGTGCTTAATGTGACTTTAAAGAGAATGAGACGATGCAAAATGGTGTTTAGAAGGTGCTTAAGGTGACTTTAAAGAGAATGAGACGATGCAAAATGGTGTTTAGAAGGTGCTTAAGGTGACTTTAAAGAGAATGAGACGATGCAAAATGAGGTTTAGAAGGTGCTTAAAGTGACTTTAAAGAGAATGAGACGATGCAAAATGAGGTTTAGAAGGTGCTTAAAGTGACTTTAAAGAGAATGAGACGATGCAAAATGGTGTTTAGAAGGTGCTTAAGGTGACTTTAAAGAGAATGAGACGATGCAAAATGAGGTTTAGAAGGTGCTTAAAGTGACTTTAAAGAGAATGAGACGATGCAAAATGGTGTTTAGAAGGTGCTTAAGGTGACTTTAAAGAGAATGAGACGATGCAAAATGGTGTTTAGAAGGTGCTTAAGGTGACTTTAAAGAGAATGAGACGATGCAAAATGAGGTTTAGAAGGTGCTTAAGGTGACTTTAAAGAGAATGAGACGATGCAAAATGGTGTTTAGAAGGTGCTTAAAGTGACTTTAAAGAGAATGAGACGATGCAAAATGAGGTTTAGAAGGTGCTTAAAGTGACTTTAAAGAGAATGAGACGATGCAAAATGTGGTTTAGAAGGTGCTTAAAGTGACTTTAAAGAGAATGAGACGATGCAAAATGAGGTTTAGAAGGTGCTTAAAGTGACTTTAAAGAGAATGAGACGATGCAAAATGGTGTTTAGAAGGTGCTTAAGGTGACTTTAAAGAGAATGAGACGATGCAAAATGAGGTTTAGAAGGTGCTTAAAGTGACTTTAAAGAGAATGAGACGATGCAAAATGGTGTTAAGAAGGTGCTTAAAGTGACTTTAAAGAGAATGAGACGATGCAAAATGAGGTTTAGAAGGTGCTTAAAGTGACTTTAAAGAGAATGAGACGATGCAAAATGAGGTTTAGAAGGTGCTTAAAGTGACTTTAAAGAGAATGAGACGATGCAAAATGGTGTTTAGAAGGTGCTTAAGGTGACTTTAAAGAGAATGAGACGATGCAAAATGGTGTTTAGAAGGTGCTTAAGGTGACTTTAAAGAGAATGAGACGATGCAAAATGAGGTTTAGAAGGTGCTTAAAGTGACTTTAAAGAGAATGAGACGATGCAAAATGGTGTTTAGAAGGTGCTTAAAGTGACTTTAAAGAGAATGAGACGATGCAAAATGGTGTTTAGAAGGTGCTTAAAGTGACTTTAAAGAGAATGAGACGATGCAAAATGGTGTTTAGAAGGTGCTTAAGGTGACTTTAAAGAGAATGAGACGATGCAAAATGAGGTTTAGAAGGTGCTTAAAGTGACTTTAAAGAGAATGAGACGATGCAAAATGGTGTTTAGAAGGTGCTTAAAGTGACTTTAAAGAGAATGAGACGATGCAAAATGAGGTTTAGAAGGTGCTTAAAGTGACTTTAAAGAGAATGAGACGATGCAAAATGAGGTTTAGAAGGTGCTTAAAGTGACTTTAAAGAGAATGAGACGATGCAAAATGGTGTTTAGAAGGTGCTTAAGGTGTTTAGAAGGTGCTTAAGGTGACTTTAAAGAGAATGAGACGATGCAAAATGGTGTTTAGAAGGTGCTTAAGGTGACTTTAAAGAGAATGAGACGATGCAAAATGAGGTTTAGAAGGTGCTTAAAGTGACTTTAAAGAGAATGAGACGATGCAAAATGGTATTTAGAAGGTGCTTAAAGTGACTTTAAAGAGAATGAGACGATGCAAAATGGTGTTTAGAAGGTGCTTAAGGTGACTTTAAAGAGAATGAGACGATGCAAAATGAGGTTTAGAAGGTGCTTAAAGTGACTTTAAAGAGAATGAGACGATGCAAAATGGTGTTTAGAAGGTGCTTAAGGTGACTTTAAAGAGAATGAGACGATGCAAAATGGTGTTTAGAAGGTGCTTAAGGTGACTTTAAAGAGAATGAGACGATGCAAAATGAGGTTTAGAAGGTGCTTAAAGTGTTTTTAAAGAGAATGAGACGATGCAAAATGGTGTTTAGAAGGTGCTTAAAGTGACTTTAAAGAGAATGAGACGATGCAAAATGAGGTTTAGAAGGTGCTTAAAGTGACTTTAAAGAGAATGAGACGATGCAAAATGGTGTTTAGAAGGTGCTTAAGGTGACTTTAAAGGGAATGAGACGATGCAAAATGAGGTTTAGAAGGTGCTTTAAGTGACTTTAAAGAGAATGAGACGATGCAAAATGGTGTTTAGAAGGTGCTTAAGGTGACTTTAAAGAGAATGAGACGATGCAAAATGGTGTTTAGAAGGTGCTTAAGGTGACTTTAAAGAGAATGAGACGATGCAAAATGAGGTTTAGAAGGTGCTTAAAGTGACTTTAAAGAGAATGAGACGATGCAAAATGGTGTTTAGAAGGTGCTTAAAGTGACTTTAAAGAGAATGAGACGATGCAAAATGGTGTTTAGAAGGTGCTTAAGGTGACTTTAAAGAGAATGAGACGATGCAAAATGAGGTTTAGAAGGTGCTTAAAGTGACTTTAAAGAGAATGAGACGATGGAAAATGAGGTTTAGAAGGTGCTTAAAGTGACTTTAAAGAGAATGAGACGATGCAAAATGAGGTTTAGAAGGTGCTTAAAGTGACTTTAAAGAGAATGAGACGATGCAAAATGGTGTTTAGAAGGTGCTTAAGGTGACTTTAAAGAGAATGAGACGATGCAAAATGAGGTTTAGAAGGTGCTTAAAGTGACTTTAAAGAGAATGAGACGATGCAAAATGGTGTTTAGAAGGTGCTTAAGGTGACTTTAAAGAGAATGAGACGATGCAAAATGAGGTTTAGAAGGTGCTTAAAGTGACTTTAAAGAGAATGAGACGATGCAAAATGAGGTTTAGAAGGTGCTTAAAGTGACTTTAAAGAGAATGAGACGATGCAAAATGAGGTTTAGAAGGTGCTTAAAGTGACTTTAAAGAGAATGAGACGATGCAAAATGGTGTTTAGAAGGTGGTTAAGGTGACTTTAAAGAGAATGAGACGATGCAAAATGGTGTTTAGAAGGTGCTTAAGGTGACTTTAAAGAGAATGAGACGATGCAAAATGAGGTTTAGAAGGTGCTTAAAGTGACTTTAAAGAGAATGAGACGATGCAAAATGGTGTTTAGAAGGTGCTTAAGGTGACTTTAAAGAGAATGAGACGATGCAAAATGGTGTTTAGAAGGTGCTTAAGGTGACTTTAAAGAGAATGAGACGATGCAAAATGAGGTTTAGAAGGTGCTTAAAGTGACTTTAAAGAGAATGAGACGATGCAAAATGAGGTTTAGAAGGTGCTTAAAGTGACTTTAAAGAGAATGAGACGATGCAAAATGAGGTTTAGAAGGTGCTTAAAGTGACTTTAAAGAGAATGAGACGATGATGATGATGATGATGATGATGATGATGATGATGATGAGTCCCACCTCTTACCCCAACACAGGTTTGAGAATGGCGGAGTTATCATAAGATATTTGTAAGCAATATCCAAGGCAAATCACGAAGTGGTGGGATCAAAGTGACCCTTCACGAAAAAGACCAGTCAGCTCTCTTTTCCTTGCGTACAGCGGTTAGCACAACTTCCATAAGACAGGAGTCGTGGAACCGCTCTCCGGAGTGCACGGCCAAAAAATGCTCTCTCCTATTCGTGTAGCCGGTATCTCCCTTATCCAACATATGGAGGGGAGTTACCACTTTCCAGGATTGGCAAATTAAGCAAACCTTATCCGCGAAACAGTTGGTCACGTCGAAAATATCATCAATGGATGAATTCGAGGCGCCTGCCACGTGATTGCACAAGAGCGACTGATGCAGTTCCTACAGAAAGATCAACTTCAAATTTCCACTTTTACGCGCGCGTGTCTCAAAGATATGTTGTTCCATTTTTTTTTATTTACATTTAAATTTGCAAAACAAAAATCTCATCATCATCATCTGTGAGATCGTGATGACAAGTGCGATGCTTACAAACATTAAATTTTCACAATAGACAACTACGAGACATTGCACATTCTACTGGGTGCTACTTAACAACCTGCTTAACGTACACGGCACACAAGCGCTTGAACTCGCGAACGTTTGCAGCCTCGGCAATCTCTCTAGGCATGCTGTTATACCATTGTATACCTTTACAAAACAAAGAATTTCTGGCAAATACTGTTGAAAAGTTCGACGTTCTAGGATCATGAGCCCTTCGAGTGTTGTACCGGTGAACGTCAGAACCCCTAACTACTCTTTCTCCAAGGTACCCCGGTAACAAGCCCCTCAGGAGTTTGAATATTAGTATCATAGTCTGATACACTATCCGCTGCTCTACCGACATCCATTGCAGAACATCCAGCATAACAGCAGACGGCGTGTACCGACTACAACACAACACTAACCTCATTACCCTATTTTGCACTTTTTGCAACCTTTTGAGCTGTGTCCGATTGCCGAGGAACAATATTGATGGACAAAAATCAAAATGTGGTGAGATAATGGATTTGTAGAGGTGAACTTTCCCAAAAAAATTTAGGTTGTTCCCCAGTCTACTTATCACCCCACACTTCTTTGCCACCTTAGCGATGACCCCATCAATATGTGCACTGAATGTAAGTCCGTCGTCAAGAATGACTCCCAAATATTTCACCTGGGAGACTCGGTCAATTGGTTCCGTGTTGATGGCAATGGAAAGCTGGCCGATCCACTCCCTCCTCGACATCACCATGTAGTGTGTTTTACTAATGTTTAATGCGAGTTTCTTGTATTTCAACCAGCCATCCAGAGCCACCAAGTCTGCATTTAAAAGGGACTCTGCCTGTTTCACGTCCTTTCGCGATATAAATATTACTGTGTCATCAGCAAAAAGATTTATCTCGCAGGAACGTAAGACCTGCTTCATGTCATTTATATACATGATAAACAAAATTGGTCCAAGAACACTTCCTTGTGGAACCCCAAGGGTGTTTTCAATGGGATCTGAAACAGATTTTTTGAAAATTGTCCTCTGGGTTCTACCTGTCAGATAATCGCTGAACCAACTGAGTTCCTTCCCCTCAATACCGAATCGTCGAAGTGTTGTGAGCAACAAGGGTCTCGATATTGTTTCAAATGCCCGCTTTAGATCCAAGAAAACTGCAAGCACCGGCTGTCCACTGTCCATCAACCCCTTCCACTTCGCAAGCACCAGGTTCAGTGCAGTTTCACAGGAATGTCCTTCCCGATATCCCGACTGCTCCCGGGCCAGCAGTCCGGTCTGGTCCAGGTATTGCACCAATTGGTCTTTGATAACAACCTCCAGGACCTTTTCGACAGTGTGAAGCATGTTGATGGGGCGGAACTCTTCCGCTTTGATAGCTCCAGTCAGCTTTGGAATAGGTACAACCAATGACTCCTTCCATGTCTCCGGAAAAACACCCCTCTCCATCGATTGGTTAATCAAATCCAGGAGCGTCTCCCCCGCTACATGAAAGCAATCCTGCAAAGTTTTTGCATTTACATTCCCTATTCCTGCCGTTTTGGTCAGGTCAAAACATATCTGCCTAAGCTTGCTCATGTCTATTGGTTGAAAAGAAAATCTATGCCTGGGAGCATCAACTTGTCTCAGCTCGACTGGTTCGTCTACCGTCGGAATGTTGCTGTTAACAAGTGTGACGCTATTCACAAAAAAGTTGTTGAACCCTGCTGCGATCACCGCCTCATCGGACTCGAAATTATCGAATTTCACACATGAAGCTGTATTCTCGTCGGGTTTCAACATGCTTTTAAGAAGTTTCCAAAGTTCCCTACTATTACCCTGATGCTTGCTAATTTCCCTATTGAAGTATTCCTCACGAGTAGTTTTTAAAGACCTACTGTACTCGTTTCTTAGCTTAGTGTACTCACACCAATGTGAAGCCAGATTAGTCCGAACAAATTTTTTGTACACTTTGTCTCTTTTCCGCTTTAGACGTTCCAGAGCCAACGTATACCATCTGCCAGAGTATCTAGTCTCCACGGTCCTTTCATAAACTAAACTATTCATAGCACTCTCTAGTGTATCCTTCAATAGATCTGCAGCTTCATGGAAATTTGTAGTTTCCCTCTGTAGACCCAAAGTGACTGCCTGACAAAGACCCTCTTTAGAGTACCTATTCCAGCATTTAACTTGTTTTTGAACTGTCCTGAAACGTTCATCATTCAAGTTTAAAAGCAAAGTTTCATGATCAGATATTTTTGCACAAGCATCTGTTACCACGCTAATTGAGTCTGTGTTGCAGTACACATGGTCAATCAATGTCCTGCTATTGTTCGTAATACGAGTAGCTGCACTAACTTTCTGCTTCAGGCACACCGAGTCCATAAGTTTCTTCAATTTTTCGGACCTCACATCATTGAACCAATCAATGTTGAAGTCCCCAACCAAGACATTACGCTTGCCAAAATCTAGAAATCTGTCTAACCAGTCCTCCAGAATTTCGACAAATCGTGAGTCACTTGAACTAGGTGAGTGATACAGAACGCCATAGTTTGCAGCCGCCATGCCTCGAGTCACAGTAAACCCCAAAAACCAGTTGCCTTCCAGCGACTCGTTTAGAATCACCTTCAAGGCAACCGAGTTCCCAGCATAAACTGCAACCCCCCCTGTGTGTCGTGAGTGGGACAAACAGGACACGGCCCTGTACCCCGGTATACTAAACTGATCAAATGCTTCGCACTCCGTTATATGCGTCTCAGATAGAAGGACCAACGCGGGTTGCATCCTTTCTACCGAGTCGCGTAACAGAACATAGCTTGACGATAGGCCAGCGACATTGCAATACAGACGATGCAAAATGAGGTTTAGAAGGTGCTTAAAGTGACTTTAAAGAGAATGAGACGATGCAAAATGGTGTTTAGAAGGTGCTTAAGGTGACTTTAAAGAGAATGAGACGATGCAAAATGAGGTTTAGAAGGTGCTTAAAGTGACTTTAAAGAGAATGAGACGATGCAAAATGAGGTTTAGAAGGTGCTTAAAGTGACTTTAAAGAGAATGAGACGATGCAAAATGAGGTTTAGAAGGTGCTTAAAGTGACTTTAAAGAGAATGAGACGATGCAAAATGGTGTTTAGAAGGTGCTTAAGGTGACTTTAAAGAGAATGAGACGATGCAAAATGAGGTTTAGAAGGTGCTTAAAGTGACTTTAAAGAGAATGAGACGATGCAAAATGGTGTTTAGAAGGTGCTTAAGGTGACTTTAAAGAGAATGAGACGATGCAAAATGAGGTTTAGAAGGTGCTTAAAGTGACTTTAAAGAGAATGAGACGATGCAAAATGAGGTTTAGAAGGTGCTTAAAGTGACTTTAAAGAGAATGAGACGATGCAAAATGGTGTTTAGAAGGTGCTTAAGGTGACTTTAAAGAGAATGAGACGATGCAAAATGAGGTTTAGAAGGTGCTTAAAGTGACTTTAAAGAGAATGAGACGATGCAAAATGAGGTTTAGAAGGTGCTTAAAGTGACTTTAAAGAGAATGAGACGATGCAAAATGAGGTTTAGAAGGTGCTTAAGGTGACTTTAAAGAGAATGAGACGATGCAAAATGGTGTTTAGAAGGTGCTTAAGGTGACTTTAAAGAGAATGAGACGATGCAAAATGGTGTTTAGAAGGTGCTTAAGGTGACTTTAAAGAGAATGAGACGATGCAAAATGAGGTTTAGAAGGTGCTTAAAGTGACTTTAAAGAGAATGAGACGATGCAAAATGGTGTTTAGAAGGTGCTTAAGGTGACTTTAAAGAGAATGAGACGATGCAAAATGAGGTTTAGAAGGTGCTTAAAGTGACTTTAAAGAGAATGAGACGATGCAAAATGAGGTTTAGAAGGTGCTTAAAGTGACTTTAAAGAGAATGAGACGATGCAAAATGAGGTTTAGAAGGTGCTTAAAGTGACTTTAAAGAGAATGAGACGATGCAAAATGGTGTTTAGAAGGTGCTTAAGGTGACTTTAAAGAGAATGAGACGATGCAAAATGGTGTTTAGAAGGTGCTTAAGGTGACTTTAAAGAGAATGAGACGATGCAAAATGAGGTTTAGAAGGTGCTTAAAGTGACTTTAAAGAGAATGAGACGATGCAAAATGAGGTTTAGAAGGTGCTTAAAGTGACTTTAAAGAGAATGAGACGATGCAAAATGAGGTTTAGAAGGTGCTTAAAGTGACTTTAAAGAGAATGAGACGATGCAAAATGGTGTTTAGAAGGTGCTTAAGGTGACTTTAAAGAGAATGAGACGATGCAAAATGAGGTTTAGAAGGTGCTTAAAGTGACTTTAAAGAGAATGAGACGATGCAAAATGAGGTTTAGAAGGTGCTTAAAGTGACTTTAAAGAGAATGAGACGATGCAAAATGAGGTTTAGAAGGTGCTTAAAGTGACTTTAAAGAGAATGAGACGATGCAAAATGAGGTTTAGAAGGTGCTTAAAGTGACTTTAAAGAGAATGAGACGATGCAAAATGGTGTTTAGAAGGTGCTTAAGGTGACTTTAAAGAGAATGAGACGATGCAAAATGAGGTTTAGAAGGTGCTTAAAGTGACTTTAAAGAGAATGAGACGATGCAAAATGAGGTTTAGAAGGTGCTTAAAGTGACTTTAAAGAGAATGAGACGATGCAAAATGAGGTTTAGAAGGTGCTTAAAGTGACTTTAAAGAGAATGAGACGATGCAAAATGGTGTTTAGAAGGTGCTTAAGGTGACTTTAAAGAGAATGAGACGATGCAAAATGAGGTTTAGAAACTGCTTAAAGTGACTTTAAAGAGAATGAGACGATGCAAAATGGTGTTTAGAAGGTGCTTAAGGTGACTTTAAAGAGAATGAGACGATGCAAAATGAGGTTTAGAAGGTGCTTAAAGTGACTTTAAAGAGAATGAGACGATGCAAAATGAGGTTTAGAAGGTGCTTAAAGTGACTTTAAAGAGAATGAGACGATGCAAAATGGTGTTTAGAAGGTGCTTAAGGTGACTTTAAAGAGAATGAGACGATGCAAAATGAGGTTTAGAAGGTGCTTAAAGTGACTTTAAAGAGAATGAGACGATGCAAAATGAGGTTTAGCAGGTGCTTAAAGTGACTTTAAAGAGAATGAGACGATGCAAAATGAGGTTTAGAAGGTGCTTAAGGTGACTTTAAAGAGAATGAGACGATGCAAAATGGTGTTTAGAAGGTGCTTAAGGTGACTTTAAAGAGAATGAGACGATGCAAAATGGTGTTTAGAAGGTGCTTAAGGTGACTTTAAAGAGAATGAGACGATGCAAAATGAGGTTTAGAAGGTGCTTAAAGTGACTTTAAAGAGAATGAGACGATGCAAAATGGTGTTTAGAAGGTGCTTAAGGTGACTTTAAAGAGAATGAGACGATGCAAAATGAGGTTTAGAAGGTGCTTAAAGTGACTTTAAAGAGAATGAGACGATGCAAAATGAGGTTTAGAAGGTGCTTAAAGTGACTTTAAAGAGAATGAGACGATGCAAAATGAGGTTTAGAAGGTGCTTAAAGTGACTTTAAAGAGAATGAGACGATGCAAAATGGTGTTTAGAAGGTGCTTAAGGTGACTTTAAAGAGAATGAGACGATGCAAAATGAGGTTTAGAAACTGCTTAAAGTGACTTTAAAGAGAATGAGACGATGCAAAATGGTGTTTAGAAGGTGCTTAAGGTGACTTTAAAGAGAATGAGACGATGCAAAATGGTGTTTAGAAGGTGCTTAAGGTGACTTTAAAGAGAATGAGACGATGCAAAATGAGGTTTAGAAGGTGCTTAAAGTGACTTTAAAGAGAATGAGACGATGCAAAATGAGGTTTAGAAGGTGCTTAAAGTGACTTTAAAGAGAATGAGACGATGCAAAATGAGGTTTAGAAGGTGCTTAAAGTGACTTTAAAGAGAATGAGACGATGCAAAATGAGGTTTAGAAGGTGCTTAAAGTGACTTTAAAGAGAATGAGACGATGCAAAATGGTGTTTAGAAGGTGCTTAAGGTGACTTTAAAGAGAATGAGACGATGCAAAATGAGGTTTAGAAGGTGCTTAAAGTGACTTTAAAGAGAATGAGACGATGCAAAATGAGGTTTAGAAGGTGCTTAAAGTGACTTTAAAGAGAATGAGACGATGCAAAATGAGGTTTAGAAGGTGCTTAAAGTGACTTTAAAGAGAATGAGACGATGCAAAATGGTGTTTAGAAGGTGCTTAAGGTGACTTTAAAGAGAATGAGACGATGCAAAATGAGGTTTAGAAGGTGCTTAAAGTGACTTTAAAGAGAATGAGACGATGCAAAATGGTGTTTAGAAGGTGCTTAAGGTGACTTTAAAGAGAATGAGACGATGCAAAATGAGGTTTAGAAGGTGCTTAAAGTGACTTTAAAGAGAATGAGACGATGCAAAATGAGGTTTAGAAGGTGCTTAAAGTGACTTTAAAGAGAATGAGACGATGCAAAATGGTGTTTAGAAGGTGCTTAAGGTGACTTTAAAGAGAATGAGACGATGCAAAATGAGGTTTAGAAGGTGCTTAAAGTGACTTTAAAGAGAATGAGACGATGCAAAATGAGGTTTAGAAGGTGCTTAAGGTGACTTTAAAGAGAATGAGACGATGCAAAATGAGGTTTAGAAGGTGCTTAAGGTGACTTTAAAGAGAATGAGACGATGCAAAATGGTGTTTAGAAGGTGCTTAAGGTGACTTTAAAGAGAATGAGACGATGCAAAATGGTGTTTAGAAGGTGCTTAAGGTGACTTTAAAGAGAATGAGACGATGCAAAATGAGGTTTAGAAGGTGCTTAAAGTGACTTTAAAGAGAATGAGACGATGCAAAATGGTGTTTAGAAGGTGCTTAAGGTGACTTTAAAGAGAATGAGACGATGCAAAATGAGGTTTAGAAGGTGCTTAAAGTGACTTTAAAGAGAATGAGACGATGCAAAATGAGGTTTAGAAGGTGCTTAAAGTGACTTTAAAGAGAATGAGACGATGCAAAATGAGGTTTAGAAGGTGCTTAAAGTGACTTTAAAGAGAATGAGACGATGCAAAATGGTGTTTAGAAGGTGCTTAAGGTGACTTTAAAGAGAATGAGACGATGCAAAATGGTGTTTAGAAGGTGCTTAAGGTGACTTTAAAGAGAATGAGACGATGCAAAATGAGGTTTAGAAACTGCTTAAAGTGACTTTAAAGAGAATGAGACGATGCAAAATGGTGTTTAGAAGGTGCTTAAGGTGACTTTAAAGAGAATGAGACGATGCAAAATGAGGTTTAGAAGGTGCTTAAAGTGACTTTAAAGAGAATGAGACGATGCAAAATGAGGTTTAGAAGGTGCTTAAAGTGACTTTAAAGAGAATGAGACGATGCAAAATGGTGTTTAGAAGGTGCTTAAGGTGACTTTAAAGGGAATGAGACGATGCAAAATGAGGTTTAGAAGGTGCTTAAAGTGACGTTAAAGAGAATGAGACGATGCAAAATGAGGTTTAGAAGGTGCTTAAAGTGACTTTAAAGAGAATGAGACGATGCAAAATGAGGTTTAGAAGGTGCTTAAAGTGACTTTAAAGAGAATGAGACGATGCAAAATGGTGTTTAGAAGGTGCTTAAGGTGACTTTAAAGAGAATGAGACGATGCAAAATGAGGTTTAGAAGCTGCTTAAAGTGACTTTAAAGAGAATGAGACGATGCAAAATGGTGTTTAGAAGGTGCTTAAGGTGACTTTAAAGAGAATGAGACGATGCAAAATGAGGTTTAGAAGGTGCTTAAAGTGACTTTAAAGAGAATGAGACGATGCAAAATGAGGTTTAGAAGGTGCTTAAAGTGACTTTAAAGAGAATGAGACGATGCAAAATGGTGTTTAGAAGGTGCTTAAGGTGACTTTAAAGAGAATGAGACGATGCAAAATGGTGTTTAGAAGGTGCTTAAAGTGACTTTAAAGAGAATGAGACGATGCAAAATGGTGTTTAGAAGGTGCTTAAGGTGACTTTAAAGAGAATGAGACGATGCAAAATGAGGTTTAGAAGGTGCTTAAAGTGACTTTAAAGAGAATGAGACGATGCAAAATGAGGTTTAGAAGGTGCTTAAAGTGACTTTAAAGAGAATGAGACGATGCAAAATGGTGTTTAGAAGGTGCTTAAGGTGACTTTAAAGAGAATGAGACGATGCAAAATGAGGTTTAGAAACTGCTTAAAGTGACTTTAAAGAGAATGAGACGATGCAAAATGGTGTTTAGAAGGTGCTTAAGGTGACTTTAAAGAGAATGAGACGATGCAAAATGAGGTTTAGAAGGTGCTTAAGGTGACTTTAAAGAGAATGAGACGATGCAAAATGGTGTTTAGAAGGTGCTTAAGGTGACTTTAAAGAGAATGAGACGATGCAAAATGAGGTTTAGAAGGTGCTTAAAGTGACTTTAAAGAGAATGAGACGATGCAAAATGGTGTTTAGAAGGTGCTTAAGGTGACTTTAAAGAGAATGAGACGATGCAAAATGAGGTTTAGAAGGTGCTTAAAGTGACTTTAAAGAGAATGAGACGATGCAAAATGAGGTTTAGAAGGTGCTTAAAGTGACTTTAAAGAGAATGAGACGATGCAAAATGGTGTTTAGAAGGTGCTTAAGGTGACTTTAAAGAGAATGAGACGATGCAAAATGAGGTTTAGAAACTGCTTAAAGTGACTTTAAAGAGAATGAGACGATGCAAAATGGTGTTTAGAAGGTGCTTAAGGTGACTTTAAAGAGAATGAGACGATGCAAAATGAGGTTTAGAAACTGCTTAAAGTGACTTTAAAGAGAATGAGACGATGCAAAATGGTGTTTAGAAGGTGCTTAAGGTGACTTTAAAGAGAATGAGACGATGCAAAATGAGGTTTAGAAGGTGCTTAAAGTGACTTTAAAGAGAATGAGACGATGCAAAATGGTGTTTAGAAGGTGCTTAAGGTGACTTTAAAGAGAATGAGACGATGCAAAATGGTGTTTAGAAGGTGCTTAAAGTGACTTTAAAGAGAATGAGACGATGCAAAATGGTGTTTAGAAGGTGCTTAAGGTGACTTTAAAGAGAATGAGACGATGCAAAATGAGGTTTAGAAGGTGCTTAAAGTGACTTTAAAGAGAATGAGACGATGCAAAATGAGGTTTAGAAGGTGCTTAAAGTGACTTTAAAGAGAATGAGACGATGCAAAATGGTGTTTAGAAGGTGCTTAAGGTGACTTTAAAGAGAATGAGACGATGCAAAATGAGGTTTAGAAACTGCTTAAAGTGACTTTAAAGAGAATGAGACGATGCAAAATGGTGTTTAGAAGGTGCTTAAGGTGACTTTAAAGAGAATGAGACGATGCAAAATGAGGTTTAGAAGGTGCTTAAGGTGACTTTAAAGAGAATGAGACGATGCAAAATGGTGTTTAGAAGGTGCTTAAGGTGACTTTAAAGAGAATGAGACGATGCAAAATGAGGTTTAGAAGGTGCTTAAAGTGACTTTAAAGAGAATGAGACGATGCAAAATGGTGTTTAGAAGGTGCTTAAGGTGACTTTAAAGAGAATGAGACGATGCAAAATGAGGTTTAGAAACTGCTTAAAGTGACTTTAAAGAGAATGAGACGATGCAAAATGGTGTTTAGAAGGTGCTTAAGGTGACTTTAAAGAGAATGAGACGATGCAAAATGAGGTTTAGAAGGTGCTTAAAGTGACTTTAAAGAGAATGAGACGATGCAAAATGGTGTTTAGAAGGTGCTTAAGGTGACTTTAAAGAGAATGAGACGATGCAAAATGAGGTTTAGAAGGTGCTTAAAGTGACTTTAAAGAGAATGAGACGATGCAAAATGGTGTTTAGAAGGTGCTTAAAGTGACTTTAAAGAGAATGAGACGATGCAAAATGGTGTTTAGAAGGTGCTTAAGGTGACTTTAAAGAGAATGAGACGATGCAAAATGAGGTTTAGAAGGTGCTTAAGGTGACTTTAAAGAGAATGAGACGATGCAAAATGGTGTTTAGAAGGTGCTTAAGGTGACTTTAAAGAGAATGAGACGATGCAAAATGAGGTTTAGAAGGTGCTTAAAGTGACTTTAAAGAGATTGAGACGATGCAAAATGGTGTTTAGAAGGTGCTTAAAGTGACTTTAAAGAGAATGAGACGATGCAAAATGGTGTTAAGAAGGTGCTTAAGGTGACTTTAAAGAGAATGAGACGATGCAAAATGAGGTTTAGAAACTGCTTAAAGTGACTTTAAAGAGAATGAGACGATGAAAAATGGTGTTTAGAAGGTGCTTAAGGTGACTTTAAAGAGAATGAGACGATGCAAAATGAGGTTTAGAAGGTGCTTAAAGTGACTTTAAAGAGAATGAGACGATGCAAAATGGTGTTTAGAAGGTGCTTAAGGTGACTTTAAAGAGAATGAGACGATGCAAAATGGTGTTTAGAAGGTGCTTAAGGTGACTTTAAAGAGAATGAGACGATGCAAAATGAGGTTTAGAAGGTGCTTAAAGTGACTTTAAAGAGAATGAGACGATGCAAAATGGTGTTTAGAAGGTGCTTAAAGTGACTTTAAAGAGAATGAGACGATGCAAAATGGTGTTTAGAAGGTGCTTAAGGTGACTTTAAAGAGAATGAGACGATGCAAAATGAGGTTTAGAAGGTGCTTAAAGTGACTTTAAAGAGAATGAGACGATGCAAAATGGTGTTTAGAAGGTGCTTAAAGTGACTTTAAAGAGAATGAGACGATGCAAAATGGTGTTTAGAAGGTGCTTAAGGTGACTTTAAAGAGAATGAGACGATGCAAAATGAGGTTTAGAAACTGCTTAAAGTGACTTTAAAGAGAATGAGACGATGCAAAATGGTGTTTAGAAGGTGCTTAAGGTGACTTTAAAGAGAATGAGACGGTGCAAAATGAGGTTTAGAAGGTGCTTAAAGTGACTTTAAAGAGAATGAGACGATGCAAAATGAGGTTTAGAAGGTGCTTAAAGTGACTTTAAAGAGAATGAGACGATGCAAAATGGTGTTTAGAAGGTGCTTAAGGTGACTTTAAAGAGAATGAGACGATGCAAAATGAGGTTTAGAAACTGCTTAAAGTGACTTTAAAGAGAATGAGACGATGCAAAATGGTGTTTAGAAGGTGCTTAAGGTGACTTTAAAGAGAATGAGACGATGCAAAATGAGGTTTAGAAACTGCTTAAAGTGACTTTAAAGAGAATGAGACGATGCAAAATGGTGTTTAGAAGGTGCTTAAGGTGACTTTAAAGAGAATGAGACGATGCAAAATGAGGTTTAGAAGGTGCTTAAAGTGACTTTAAAGAGAATGAGACGATGCAAAATGGTGTTTAGAAGGTGCTTAAGGTGACTTTAAAGAGAATGAGACGTTGCAAAATGGTGTTTAGAAGGTGCTTAAGGTGACTTTAGAGAGAATGAGACGATGCAAAATGAGGTTTAGAAGGTGCTTAAAGTGACTTTAAAGAGAATGAGACGATGCAAAATGGTGTTTAGAAGGTGCTTAAAGTGACTTTAAAGAGAATGAGACGATGCAAAATGGTGTTTAGAAGGTGCTTAAGGTGACTTTAAAGAGAATGAGACGATGCAAAATGAGGTTTAGAAACTGCTTAAAGTGACTTTAAAGAGAATGAGACGATGCAAAATGGTGTTTAGAAGGTGCTTAAGGTGACTTTAAAGAGAATGAGACGATGCAAAATGAGGTTTAGAAGGTGCTTAAAGTGACTTTAAAGAGAATGAGACGATGCAAAATGGTGTTTAGAAGGTGCTTAAGGTGACTTTAAAGAGAATGAGACGATGCAAAATGGTGTTTAGAAGGTGCTTAAGGTGACTTTAAAGAGAATGAGACGATGCAAAATGAGGTTTAGAAGGTGCTTAAAGTGACTTTAAAGAGAATGAGACGATGCAAAATGGTGTTTAGAAGGTGCTTAATGTGACTTTAAAGAGAATGAGACGATGCAAAATGGTGTTTAGAAGGTGCTTAAGGTGACTTTAAAGAGAATGAGACGATGCAAAATGAGGTTTAGAAGGTGCTTAAAGTGACTTTAAAGAGAATGAGACGATGCAAAATGGTGTTTAGAAGGTGCTTAAGGTGACTTTAAAGAGAATGAGACGATGCAAAATGGTGTTTAGAAGGTGCTTAAGGTGACTTTAAAGAGAATGAGACGATGCAAAATGAGGTTTAGAAGGTGCTTAAAGTGACTTTAAAGAGAATGAGACGATGCAAAATGAGGTTTAGAAGGTGCTTAAAGTGACTTTAAAGAGAATGAGACGATGCAAAATGGTGTTTAGAAGGTGCTTAAGGTGACTTTAAAGAGAATGAGACGATGCAAAATGAGGTTTAGAAGGTGCTTAAAGTGACTTTAAAGAGAATGAGACGATGCAAAATGGTGTTTAGAAGGTGCTTAAGGTGACTTTAAAGAGAATGAGACGATGCAAAATGGTGTTTAGAAGGTGCTTAAAGTGACTTTAAAGAGAATGAGACGATGCAAAATGGTGTTTAGAAGGTGCTTAAGGTGACTTTAAAGAGAATGAGACGATGCAAAATGAGGTTTAGAAGGTGCTTAAAGTGACTTTAAAGAGAATGAGACGATGCAAAATGAGGTTTAGAAGGTGCTTAAAGTGACTTTAAAGAGAATGAGACGATGCAAAATGGTGTTTAGAAGGTGCTTAAGGTGACTTTAAAGAGAATGAGACGATGCAAAATGAGGTTTAGAAGGTGCTTAAAGTGACTTTAAAGAGAATGAGACGATGCAAAATGAGGTTTAGAAGGTGCTTAAAGTGACTTTAAAGAGAATGAGACGATGCAAAATGTGGTTTAGAAGGTGCTTAAAGTGACTTTAAAGAGAATGAGACGATGCAAAATGGTGTTTAGAAGGTGCTTAAGGTGACTTTAAAGAGAATGAGACGATGCAAAATGAGGGTTTAGAAGGTGCTTAAAGTGACTTTAAAGAGAATGAGACGATGCAAAATGGTGTTTAGAAGGTGCTTAAGGTGACTTTAAAGAGAATGAGACGATGCAAAATGGTGTTTAGAAGGTGCTTAAGGTGACTTTAAAGAGAATGAGACGATGCAAAATGAGGTTTAGAAGGTGCTTAAAGTGACTTTAAAGAGAATGAGACGATGCAAAATGAGGTTTAGAAGGTGCTTAAAGTGACTTTAAAGAGAATGAGACGATGCAAAATGAGGTTTAGAAGGTGCTTAAAGTGACTTTAAAGAGAATGAGACGATGCAAAATGAGGTTTAGAAGGTGCTTAAAGTGACTTTAAAGAGAATGAGACGATGCAAAATGGTGTTTAGAAGGTGCTTAAGGTGACTTTAAAGAGAATGAGACGATGCAAAATGAGGTTTAGAAACTGCTTAAAGTGACTTTAAAGAGAATGAGACGATGCAAAATGGTGTTTAGAAGGTGCTTAAGGTGACTTTAAAGAGAATGAGACGATGCAAAATGGTGTTTAGAAGGTGCTTAAAGTGACTTTAAAGAGAATGAGACGATGCAAAATGAGGTTTAGAAGGTGCTTAAAGTGACTTTAAAGAGAATGAGACGATGCAAAATGAGGTTTAGAAGGTGCTTAAAGTGACTTTAAAGAGAATGAGACGATGCAAAATGAGGTTTAGAAGGTGCTTAAAGTGACTTTAAAGAGAATGAGACGATGCAAAATGGTGTTTAGAAGGTGCTTAAGGTGACTTTAAAGAGAATGAGACGATGCAAAATGAGGTTTAGAAACTGCTTAAAGTGACTTTAAAGAGAATGAGACGATGCAAAATGGTGTTTAGAAGGTGCTTAAGGTGACTTTAAAGAGAATGAGACGATGCAAAATGAGGTTTAGAAACTGCTTAAAGTGACTTTAAAGAGAATGAGACGATGCAAAATGGTGTTTAGAAGGTGCTTAAAGTGACTTTAAAGAGAATGAGACGATGCAAAATGAGGTTTAGAAGGTGCTTAAAGTGACTTTAAAGAGAATGAGACGATGCAAAATGGTGTTTAGAAGGTGCTTAAGGTGACTTTAAAGAGAATGAGACGATGCAAAATGGTGTTTAGAAGGTGCTTAAAGTGACTTTAAAGAGAATGAGACGATGCAAAATGGTGTTTAGAAGGTGCTTAAGGTGACTTTAAAGAGAATGAGACGATGCAAAATGAGGTTTAGAAGGTGCTTAAAGTGACTTTAAAGAGAATGAGACGATGCAAAATGAGGTTTAGAAGGTGCTTAAAGTGACTTTAAAGAGAATGAGACGATGCAAAATGGTGTTTAGAAGGTGCTTAAGGTGACTTTAAAGAGAATGAGACGATGCAAATGAGGTTAGAAGGTGCTTAAAGTGACTTTAAAGAGAATGAGACGATGCAAAATGAGGTTTAGAAGGTGCTTAAAGTGACTTTAAAGAGAATGAGACGATGCAAAATGAGGTTTAGAAGGTGCTTAAAGTGACTTTAAAGAGAATGAGACGATGCAAAATGGTGTTTAGAAGGTGCTTAAGGTGACTTTAAAGAGAATGAGACGATGCAAAATGGTGTTTAGAAGGTGCTTAAGGTGACTTTAAAGAGAATGAGACGATGCAAAATGAGGTTTAGAAGGTGCTTAAAGTGACTTTAAAGAGAATGAGACGATGCAAAATGAGGTTTAGAAGGTGCTTAAAGTGACTTTAAAGAGAATGAGACGATGCAAAATGGTGTTTAGAAGGTGCTTAAGGTGACTTTAAAGAGAATGAGACGATGCAAAATGAGGTTTAGAAACTGCTTAAAGTGACTTTAAAGAGAATGAGACGATGCAAAATGGTGATTAGAAGGTGCTTAAGGTGACTTTAAAGAGAATGAGACGATGCAAAATGAGGTTTAGAAACTGCTTAAAGTGACTTTAAAGAGAATGAGACGATGCAAAATGGTGTTTAGAAGGTGCTTAAGGTGACTTTAAAGAGAATGAGACGATGCAAAATGAGGTTTAGAAGGTGCTTAAAGTGACTTTAAAGAGAATGAGACGATGCAAAATGGTGTTTAGAAGGTGCTTAAGGTGACTTTAAAGAGAATGAGACGATGCAAAATGGTGTTTAGAGGTGCTTAAAGTGACTTTAAAGAGAATGAGACGATGCAAAATGGTGTTTAGAAGGTGCTTAAGGTGACTTTAAAGAGAATGAGACGATGCAAAATGAGGTTTAGAAGGTGCTTAAAGTGACTTTAAAGAGAATGAGACGATGCAAAATGAGGTTTAGAAGGTGGTTAAAGTGACTTTAAAGAGAATGAGACGATGCAAAATGGTGTTTAGAAGGTGCTTAAGGTGACTTTAAAGAGAATGAGACGATGCAAAATGAGGTTTAGAAACTGCTTAAAGTGACTTTAAAGAGAATGAGACGATGCAAAATGGTGTTTAGAAGGTGCTTAAGGTGACTTTAAAGAGAATGAGACGATGCAAAATGAGGTTTAGAAGGTGCTTAAAGTGACTTTAAAGAGAATGAGACGATGCAAAATGGTGTTTAGAAGGTGCTTAAAGTGACTTTAAAGAGAATGAGACGATGCAAAATGAGGTTTAGAAGGTGCTTAAAGTGACTTTAAAGAGAATGAGACGATGCAAAATGGTGTTTAGAAGGTGCTTAAAGTGACTTTAAAGAGAATGAGACGATGCAAAATGGTGTTTAGAAGGTGCTTAAGGTGACTTTAAAGAGAATGAGACGATGCAAATGAGGTTTAGAAGGTGCTTAAAGTGACTTTAAAGAGAATGAGACGATGCAAAATGGTGTTTAGAAGGTGCTTAAAGTGACTTTAAAGAGAATGAGACGATGCAAAATGAGGTTTAGAAGGTGCTTAAAGTGACTTTAAAGAGAATGAGACGATGCTAAATGAGGTTTAGAAGGTGCTTAAAGTGACTTTAAAGAGAATGAGACGATGCAAAATGAGGTTTAGAAGGTGCTTAAAGTGACTTTAAAGAGAATGAGACGATGCAAAATGGTGTTTAGAAGGTGCTTAAGGTGACTTTAAAGAGAATGAGACGATGCAAAATGAGGTTTAGAAGGTGCTTAAAGTGACTTTAAAGAGAATGAGACGATGCAAAATGGTGTTTAGAAGGTGCTTAAGGTGACTTTAAAGAGAATGAGACGATGCAAAATGGTGTTTAGAAGGTGCTTAAGGTGACTTTAAAGAGAATGAGACGATGCAAAATGAGGTTTAGAAGGTGCTTAAAGTGACTTTAAAGAGAATGAGGTCGATGCAAAATGGTGTTTAGATGGTGCTTAAAGTGACTTTAAAGAGAATGAGACGATGCAAAATGGTGTTTAGAAGGTGCTTAAAGTGACTTTAAAGAGAATGAGACGATGCAAAATGAGGTTTAGAAACTGCTTAAAGTGACTTTAAAGAGAATGAGACGATGCAAAATGGTGTTTAGAAGGTGCTTAAGGTGACTTTAAAGAGAATGAGACGATGCAAAATGAGGTTTAGAAACTGCTTAAAGTGACTTTAAAGAGAATGAGACGATGCAAAATGGTGTTTAGAAGGTGCTTAAGGTGACTTTAAAGAGAATGAGACGATGCAAAATGAGGTTTAGAAGGTTCTTAAAGTGACTTTAAAGAGAATGAGACGATGCAAAATGAGGTTTAGAAGGTGCTTAAAGTGACTTTAAAGAGAATGAGACGATGCAAAATGGTGTTTAGAAGGTGCTTAAGGTGACTTTAAAGAGAATGAGACGATGCAAAATGGTGTTTAGAAGGTGCTTAAGGTGACTTTAAAGAGAATGAGACGATGCAAAATGAGGTTTAGAAGGTGCTTAAAGTGACTTTAAAGAGAATGAGACGATGCAAAATGAGGTTTAGAAGGTGCTTAAAGTGACTTTAAAGAGAATGAGACGATGCAAAATGAGGTTTAGAAGGTGCTTAAAGTGACTTTAAAGAGAATGAGACGATGCAAAATGGTGTTTAGAAGGTGCTTAAGGTGACTTTAAAGAGAATGAGACGATGCAAAATGGTGTTTAGAAGGTGCTTAAGGTGACTTTAAAGAGAATGAGACGATGCAAAATGAGGTTTAGAAGGTGCTTAAAGTGACTTTAAAGAGAATGAGACGATGCAAAATGAGGTTTAGAAGGTGCTTAAAGTGACTTTAAAGAGAATGAGACGATGCAAAATGGTGTTTAGAAGGTGCTTAAGGTGACTTTAAAGAGAATGAGACGATGCAAAATGAGGTTTAGAAACTGCTTAAAGTGACTTTAAAGAGAATGAGACGATGCAAAATGGTGTTTAGAAGGTGCTTAAGGTGACTTTAAAGAGAATGAGACGATGCAAAATGAGGTTTAGAAACTGCTTAAAAGTGACTTTAAAGATAATGAGACGATGCAAAATGGTGTTTAGAAGGTGCTTAAGGTGACTTTAAAGAGAATGAGACGATGCAAAATGAGGTTTAGAAGGTGCTTAAAGTGACTTTAAGAGAATGAGACGATGCAAAATGGTGTTTAGAAGGTGCTTAAGGTGACTTTAAAGGAGAATGAGACGATGCAAAATGGTGTTTAGAAGGTGCTTAAAGTGACTTTAAAGAGAATGAGACGATGCAAAATGGTGTTTAGAAGGTGCTTAAGGTGACTTTAAAGAGAATGAGACGATGCAAAATGAGGTTTAGAAGGTGCTTAAAGTGACTTTAAAGAGAATGAGACGATGCAAAATGAGGTTTAGAAGGTGCTTAAAGTGACTTTAAAGAGAATGAGACGATGCAAAATGGTGTTTAGAAGGTGCTTAAGGTGACTTTAAAGAGAATGAGACGATGCAAAATGAGGTTTAGAAACTGCTTAAGTGGCTTTAAGAGAATGAGACGATGCAAATGGTGTTTAGAAGGTGCTTAAGGTGACTTTAAAGAGAAGAGACGATGCAAAATGAGGTTTAGAAGGTGCTTAAAGTGACTTTAAAGAGAATGAGACGATGCAAAATGGTGTTTAGAAGGTGCTTAAAGTGACTTTAAAGAGAATGAGACGATGCAAAATGAGGTTTAGAAGGTGCTTAAAGTGACTTTAAAGAGAATGAGACGATGCAAAATGAGGTTTAGAAGGTGCTTAAAGTGACTTTAAAGAGAATGAGACGATGCAAAATGGTGTTTAGAAGGTGCTTAAAGTGACTTTAAAGAGAATGAGACGATGCAAAATGAGGTTTAGAAGGTGCTTAAAGTGACTTTAAAGAGAATGAGACGATGCAAAATGGTGTTTAGAAGGTGCTTAAGGTGACTTTAAGAGAATGAGACGATGCAAAATGAGGTTTAGAAGGTGCTTAAAGTGACTTTAAAGAGAATGAGACGATGCAAAATGGTGTTTAGAAGGTGCTTAAGGTGACTTTAAAGAGAATGAGACGATGCAAAATGAGGTTTAGAAGGTGCTTAAAGTGACTTTAAAGAGAATGAGACGATGCAAAATGGTGTTTAGAAGGTGCTTAAGGTGACTTTAAAGAGAATGAGACGATGCAAAATGAGGTTTAGAAGGTGCTTAAAGTGACTTTAAAGAGAATGAGACGATGCAAAATGGTGTTTAGAAGGTGCTTAAGGTGACTTTAAAGAGAATAAGACGATGCAAAATGAGGTTTAGAAGGTGCTTAAAGTGACTTTAAGAGAATGAGACGATGCAAAATGGTGTTTAGAAGGTGCTTAAAGTGACTTTAAAGAGAATGAGACGATGCAAAATGGTGTTTAGAAGGTGCTTAAGGTGACTTTAAAGAGAATGAGACGATGCAAATGAGGTTTAGAAGGTGCTTAAAGTGACTTTAAAGAGAATGAGACGATGCAAAATGGTGTTTAGAAGGTGCTTAAGGTGACTTTAAAGAGAATGAGACGATGCAAAATGAGGTTTAGAAGGTGCTTAAAGTGACTTTAAAGAGAATGAGACGATGCAAAATGGTCTTTAGAAGGTGCTTAAAGTGACTTTAAAGAGAATGAGACGATGCAAAATGGTGTTTAGAAGGTGCTTAAAGTGACTTTAAAGAGAATGAGACGATGCAAAATGAGGTTTAGAAGGTGCTTAAAGTGACTTTAAAGAGAATGAGACGATGCAAAATGAGGTTTAGAAGGTGCTTAAAGTGACTTTAAAGAGAATGAGACGATGCAAAATGGTGTTTAGAAGGTGCTTAAGGTGACTTTAAAGAGAATGAGACGATGCAAAATGAGTTTAGAAGGTGCTTAAAGTGACTTTAAAGAGAATGAGACGATGCAAAATGGTGTTTAGAAGGTGCTTAAAGTGACTTTAAAGAGAATGAGACGATGCAAAAATGGTGTTTAGAAGGTGCTTAAGGTGACTTTAAAGAGAATGAGATGATGCAAAATGAGGTTTAGAAGGTGCTTAAAGTGACTTTAAAGAGAATGAGACGATGCAAAATGGTGTTTAGAAGGTGCTTAAGGTGACTTCAAAGAGAATGAGACGATGCAAAATGAGGTTTAGAAGGTGCTTAAAGTGACTTTAAAGAGAATGAGACGATGCAAAATGTGTTTTAGAAGGTGCTTAAAGTGACTTTAAAGAGAATGAGACGATGCAAAATGGTGTTTAGAAGGTGCTTAAGGTGACTTTAAAGAGAATGAGACGATGCAAAATGAGGTTTAGAAGGTGCTTAAAGTGACTTTAAAGAGAATGAGACGATGCAAAATGGTGTTTAGAAGGTGCTTAAGGTGACTTTAAAGAGAATGAGACGATGCAAAATGAGGTTTAGAAGGTGCTTAAAGTGACTTTAAAGAGAATGAGACGATGCAAAATGGTGTTTAGAAGGTGCTTAAAGTGACTTTAAAGAGAATGAGACGATGCAAAATGGTGTTTAGAAGGTGCTTAAGGTGACTTTAAAGAGAATGAGACGATGCAAAATGAGGTTTAGAAGGTGCTTAAAGTGACTTTAAAGAGAATGAGACGATGCAAAATGGTGTTTAGAAGGTGCTTAAGGTGACTTTAAAGAGAATGAGACGATGCAAAATGAGGTTTAGAAGGTGCTTAAAGTGACTTTAAAGAGAATGAGACGATGCAAAATGGTGTTTAGAAGGTGCTTAAGGTGACTTTAAAGAGAATGAGACGATGCAAAATGAGGTTTAGAAGGTGCTTAAAGTGACTTTAAAGAGAATGAGACGATGCAAAATGGTGTTTAGAAGGTGCTTAAAGGTGACTTTAAAGAGAATGAGACGATGCAAAATGGTGTTTAGAAGGTGCTTAAGGTGACTTTAAAAGAGAATGAGACGATGCAAAATGAGGTTTAGAAGGTGCTTAAAGTGACTTTAAAGAGAATGAGACGATGCAAAATGGTGTTTAGAAGGTGCTTAAGGTGACTTTAAAGAGAATGAGACGATGCAAAATGAGGTTTAGAAGGTGCTTAAAGTGACTTTAAAGAGAATGAGACGATGCAAAATGGTGTTTAGAAGGTGCTTAAGGTGACTTTAAAGAGAATGAGACGATGCAAAATGAGGTTTAGAAGGTGCTTAAAGTGACTTTAAAGAGAATGAGACGATGCAAAATGGTGTTTAGAAGGTGCTTAAGGTGACTTTAAAGAGAATGAGACAATGCAAAATGAGGTTTAGAAGGTGCTTAAAGTGACTTTAAAGAGAATGAGACGATGCAAAATGGTGTTTAGAAGGTGCTTAAAGTGACTTTAAAGAGAATGAGACGATGCAAAATGTGTTTAGAAGGTGCTTAAGGTGACTTTAAAGAGAATGAGACGATGCAAAATGAGGTTTATAAGGTGCTTAAAGTGACTTTAAAGAGAATGAGACGATGCAAAATGGTGTTTAGAAGGTGCTTAAGGTGACTTTAAAGAGAATGAGACGATGCAAAATGAGGTTTAGAAGGTGCTTAAGGTGACTTTAAAGAGAATGAGACGATGCAAAATGAGGTTTAGAAGGTGCTTAAAGTGACTTTAAAGAGAATGAGACGATGCAAAATGGTGTTTAGAAGGTGCTTAAGGTGACTTTAAAGAGAATGAGACGATGCAAAATGAGGTTTAGAAGGTGCTTAAAGTGACTTTAAAGAGAATGAGACGATGCAAAATGGTGTTTAGAAGGTGCTTAAAGTGACTTAAAGAGAATGAGACGATGCAAAATGGTGTTTAGAAGGTGCTTAAGGTGACTTTAAAGAGAATGAGACGATGCAAAATGAGGTTTAGAAGGTGCTTAAAGTGACTTTAAAGAGAATGAGACGATGCAAAATGGTGTTTAGAAGGTGCTTAAGTGACTTTAAAGAGAATGAGACGATGCAAAATGGTGTTTAGAAGGTGCTTAAGGTGACTTTAAAGAGAATGAGACGATGCAAAATGGTGTTTAGAAGGTGCTTAAGGTGACTTTAAAGAGAATGAGACGATGCAAAATGAGGTTTAGAAGGTGCTTAAGGTGACTTTAAAGAGAATGAGACGATGCAAAATGATGGTTTAGAAGGTGCTTAAAGTGACTTTAAAGAGAATGAGACGATGCAAAATGGTGTTTAGAAGGTGCTTAAGGTGACTTTAAAGAGAATGAGACGATGCAAAATGAGGTTTAGAAGGTGCTTAAAGGTGACTTTAAAGAGAATGAGGACGATGCAAAATGTTGGTTTAGAAGGTGCTTAAGGTGACTTTAAAGAGAATGAGACGATGCAAAATGGTGTTTAGAAGGTGCTTAAAGTGACTTTAAAGAGAATGAGACGATGCAAAATGGTGTTTAGAAGGTGCTTAAGGTGACTTTAAAGAGAATGAGACGATGCAAATGAGGTTTAGAAGGTGCTTAAAGTGACTTTAAAGAGAATGAGACGATGCAAAATGGTGTTTAGAAGGTGCTTAAGGTGACTTTAAAGAGAATGAGACGATGCAAAATGAGGTTTAGAAGGTGCTTAAAGTGACTTTAAAGAGAATGAGACGATGCAAAATGGTGTTTAGAAGGTGCTTAAGGTGACTTTAAAGAGAATGAGACGATGCAAAATGAGGTTTAGAAGGTGCTTAAAGTGACTTTAAAGAGAATGAGACGATGCAAAATGGTGTTTAGAAGGTGCTTAAGGTGACTTTAAAGAGAATGAGACGATGCAAAATGAGGTTTAGAAGGTGCTTAAGTGACTTTAAAGAGAATGAGACGATGCAAAATGGTGTTTAGAAGGTGCTTAAGGTGACTTTAAAGAGAATGAGACGATGCAAAATGAGGTTTAGAAGGTGCTTAAAGTGACTTTAAAGAGAATGAGACGATGCAAAATGGTGTTTAGAAGGTGCTTAAGGTGACTTTAAAGAGAATGAGACGATGCAAAATGAGGTTTAGAAGGTGCTTAAAGTGACTTTAAAGAGAATGAGACGATGCAAAATGTGTTTAGAAGGTGCTTAAGGTGACTTTAAAGAGAATGAGACGATGCAAAATGAGGTTTAGAAGGTGCTTAAAGTGACTTTAAAGAGAATGAGACGATGCAAAAATGGTGTTTAGAAGGTGCTTAAAGTGACTTTAAAGAGAATGAGACGATGCAAAATGAGGTTTAGAAGGTGCTTAAAGTGACTTTAAAGAGAATGAGACGATGCAAAATGGTGTTTAGAAGGTGCTTAAGGTGACTTTAAAGAGAATGAGACGATGCAAAATGAGGTTTAGAAGGTGCTTAAAGTGACTTTAAAGAGAATGAGACGATGCAAAATGGTGTTTAGAAGGTGCTTAAAGTGACTTTAAAGAGAATGAGACGATGCAAAATGGTGTTTAGAAGGTGCTTAAGGTGACTTTAAAGAGAATGAGACGATGCAAAATGAGGTTTAGAAGGTGCTTAAGTGACTTTAAAGAGAATGAGACGATGCAAAATGGTGTTTAGAAGGTGCTTAAGGTGACTTTAAAGAGAATGAGACGATGCAAAATGAGGTTTAGAAGGTGCTTAAAGTGACTTTAAAGAGAATGAGACGATGCAAAATGGTGTTTAGAAGGTGCTTAAGGTGACTTTAAAGAGAATGAGACGATGCAAAATGAGGTTTAGAAGGTGCTTAAAGTGACTTAAAGAGAATGAGACGATGCAAAATGGTGTTTAGAAGGTGCTTAAGGTGACTTTAAGAGAATGATGGACGAATGCAAAATGAGGTTTAGAAGGTGCTTAAAGTGACTTTAAAGAGAATGAGACGATGCAAAATGGTGTTTAGAAGGTGCTTAAAGTGACTTTAAAGAGAATGAGACGATGCAAAATGGTGTTTAGAAGGTGCTTAAGGTGACTTTAAAGAGAATGAGACGATGCAAAATGAGGTTTAGAAGGTGCTTAAAGTGACTTTAAAGAGAATGAGACGATGCAAAATGGTGTTTAGAAGGTGCTTAAGGTGACTTTAAAGAGAATGAGACGATGCAAAATGAGGTTTAGAAGGTGCTTAAGGTGACTTTAAAGAGAATGAGACGATGGAAAATGAGGTTTAGAAGGTGCTTAAAGTGACTTTAAAGAGAATGAGACGATGCAAAATGGTGTTTAGAAGGTGCTTAAGGTGACTTTAAAGAGAATGAGACGATGCAAAATGAGGTTTAGAAGGTGCTTAAAGTGACTTTAAAGAGAATGAGACGATGCAAAATGGTGTTTAGGCAGGTGCTTAAAGTGACTTTAAAGAGAATGAGACGATGCAAAATGGTGTTTAGAAGGTGCTTAAGGTGACTTTAAAGAGAATGAGACGATGCAAAATGAGGTTTAGAAGGTGCTTAAAGTGACTTTAAAGAGAATGAGACGATGCAAAATGGTGTTTAGAAGGTGCTTAAGGTGACTTTAAAGAGAATGAGACGATGCAAAATGGTGTTTAGAAGGTGCTTAAAGTGACTTTAAAGAGAATGAGACGATGCAAAATGGTGTTTAGAAGGTGCTTAAGGTGACTTTAAAGAGAATGAGACGATGCAAAATGAGGTTTAGAAGGTGCTTAAAGTGACTTTAAAGAGAATGAGACGATGCAAAATGGTGTTTAGAAGGTGCTTAAAGTGACTTTAAAGAGAATGAGACGATGCAAAATGGTGTTTAGAAGGTGCTTAAGGTGACTTTAAAGAGAATGAGACGATGCAAAATGAGGTTTAGAAGGTGCTTAAAGTGACTTTAAAGAGAATGAGACGATGCAAAATGGTGTTTAGAAGGTGCTTAAGGTGACTTTAAAGAGAATGAGACGATGCAAAATGAGGTTTAGAAGGTGCTTAAAGTGACTTTAAAGAGAATGAGACGATGCAAAATGGTGTTTAGAAGGTGCTTAAGGTGACTTTAAAGAGAATGAGACGATGCAAAATGAGGTTTAGAAGGTGCTTAAAGTGACTTTAAAGAGAATGAGACGATGCAAAATGGTGTTTAGAAGGTGCTTAAGGTGACTTTAAAGAGAATGAGACGATGCAAAATGGTGTTTAGAAGGTGCTTAAAGTGACTTTAAAGAGAATGAGACGATGCAAAATGGTGTTTAGAAGGTGCTTAAGGTGACTTTAAAGAGAATGAGACGATGCAAAATGAGGTTTAGAAGGTGCTTAAAGTGACTTTAAAGAGAATGAGACGATGCAAAATGGTGTTTAGAAGGTGCTTAAGGTGACTTTAAAGAGAATGAGACGATGCAAAATGAGGTTTAGAAGGTGCTTGAGGTGACTTTAAAGAGAATGAGACGATGCAAAATGGTGTTTAGAAGGTGCTTAAAGTGACTTTAAAGAGAATGAGACGATGCAAAATGGTGTTTAGCAGGTGCTTAAAGTGACTTTAAAGAGAATGAGACGATGCAAAATGGTGTTTAGAAGGTGCTTAAGGTGACTTTAAAGAGAATGAGACGATGCAAAATGAGGTTTAGAAGGTGCTTAAAGTGACTTTAAAGAGAATGAGACGATGCAAAATGGTGTTTAGAAGGTGCTTAAGGTGACTTTAAAGAGAATGAGACGATGCAAAATGGTGTTTAGAAGGTGCTTAAAGTGACTTTAAAGAGAATGAGACGATGCAAAATGGTGTTTAGAAGGTGCTTAAGGTGACTTTAAAGAGAATGAGACGATGCAAAATGAGGTTTAGAAGGTGCTTAAAGTGACTTTAAAGAGAATGAGACGATGCAAAATGGTGTTTAGAAGGTGCTTAAAGTGACTTTAAAGAGAATGAGACGATGCAAAATGGTGTTTAGAAGGTGCTTAAGGTGACTTTAAAGAGAATGAGACGATGCAAAATGAGGTTTAGAAGGTGCTTAAAGTGACTTTAAAGAGAATGAGACGATGCAAAATGGTGTTTAGAAGGTGCTTAAGGTGACTTTAAAGAGAATGAGACGATGCAAAATGGTGTTTAGAAGGTGCTTAAAGTGACTTTAAAGAGAATGAGACGATGCAAAATGGTGTTTAGAAGGTGCTTAAAGTGACTTTAAAGAGAATGAGACGATGCAAAATGGTGTTTAGAAGGTGCTTAAAGTGACTTTAAAGAGAATGAGACGATGCAAAATGAGGTTTAGAAGGTGCTTAAAGTGACTTTAAAGAGAATGAGACGATGCAAAATGGTGTTTAGAAGGTGCTTAAAGTGACTTTAAAGAGAATGAGACGATGCAAAATGAGGTTTAGAAGGTGCTTAAAGTGACTTTAAAGAGAATGAGACGATTCAAAATGGTGTTTAGAAGGTGCTTAAAGTGACTTTAAAGAGAATGAGACGATGCAAAATGGTGTTTAGAAGGTGCTTAAAGTGACTTTAAAGAGAATGAGACGATGCAAAATGGTGTTTAGAAGGTGCTTAAGGTGACTTTAAAGAGAATGAGACGATGCAAAATGAGGTTTAGAAGGTGCTTAAGGTGACTTTAAAGAGAATGAGACGATGCAAAATGAGGTTTAGAAGGTGCTTAAAGTGACTTTAAAGAAAATGAGACGATGCAAAATGGTGTTTAGAAGGTGCTTAAGGTGACTTTAAAGAGAATGAGACGATGCAAAATGGTGTTTAGAAGGTGCTTAAAGTGACTTTAAAGAGAATGAGACGATGCAAAATGGTGTTTAGAAGGTGCTTAAGGTGACTTTAAAGAGAATGAGACGATGCAAAATGAGGTTTAGAAGGTGCTTAAGGTGACTTTAAAGAGAATGAGACGATGCAAAATGAGGTTTAGAAGGTGCTTAAAGTGACTTTAAAGAGAATGAGACGATGCAAAATGGTGTTTAGAAGGTGCTTAAGGTGACTTTAAAGAGAATGAGACGATGCAAAATGGTGTTTTAGAAGGG
>NW_026525261.1:0-48964 GCF_943734705.1 Anopheles coustani
CGGAAACTGTCGAAAGATCTGTGCTTGTTAAAGAGGCTATGATTGAGAGGGGGTGTTGAGGAAGCAATCATAGTATCCTTAGCTTGCGTTGAAGTGATTGAGTCTTAAGCTAGCAGCGAGTGGAAGCAGTCGTTATCTTCAGTTAATAAAAGAGATTCCAAACCACACATTCAAATATTCAACTATTTTGCATCGTCTCATTCTCTTTAAAGTCACCTTAAGCACCTTCTAAACACCATTTTGCATCGTCTCATTCTCTTTAAAGTCACTTTAAGCACCTTCTAAACCTCATTTTGCATCGTCTCATTCTCTTTAAAGTCACCTTAAGCACCTTCTAAACACCATTTTGCATCGTCTCATTCTCTTTAAAGTCACTTTAAGCACCTTCTAAACACCATTTTGCATCGTCTCATTCTCTTTAAAGTCACCTTAAGCACCTTCTAAACCTCATTTTGCATCGTCTCATTCTCTTTAAAGTCACCTTAAGCACCTTCTAAACCTCATTTTGCATCGTCTCATTCTCTTTAAAGTCACCTTAAGCACCCTCTAAACACCATTTTGCATCGTCTCATTCTCTTTAAAGTCACTTTAAGCACCTTCTAAACACCATTTTGCATCGTCTCATTCTCTTTAAAGTCACTTTAAGCACCTTCTAAACACCATTTTGCATCGTCTCATTCTCTTTAAAGTCACCTTAAGCACCTTCTAAACCTCATTTTGCATCGTCTCATTCTCTTTAAAGTCACCTTAAGCACCTTCTAAACACCATTTTGCATCGTCTCATTCTCTTTAAAGTCACTTTAAGCACCTTCTAAACCTCATTTTGCATCGTCTCATTCTCTTTAAAGTCACCTTAAGCACCTTCTAAACACCATTTTGCATCGTCTCATTCTCTTTAAAGTCACTTTAAGCACCTTCTAAACATCATTTTGCATCGTCTCATTCTCTTTAAAGTCACCTTAAGCACCTTCTAAACCTCATTTTGCATCGTCTCATTCTCTTTAAAGTCACCTTAAGCACCTTCTTAACCTCATTTTGCATCGTCTCATTCTCTTTAAAGTCACCTTAAGCACCTTCTAAACACCATTTTGCATCGTCTCATTCTCTTTAAAGTCACTTTAAGCACCTTCTAAACACCATTTTGCATCGTCTCATTCTCTTTAAAGTCACCTTAAGCACCTTCTAAACCTCATTTTGCATCGTCTCATTCTCTTTAAAGTCACTTTAAGCACCTTCTAAACCTCATTTTGCATCGTCTCATTCTCTTTAAAGTCACTTTAAGCACCTTCTAAACACCATTTTGCATCGTCTCATTCTCTTTAAAGTCACTTTAAGCACCTTCTAAACCTCATTTTGCATCGTCTCATTCTCTTTAAAGTCACCTTAAGCACCTTCTAAACCTCTTTTTGCATCGTCTCATTCTCTTTAAAGTAACCTTAAGCACCTTCTAAACACCATTTTGCATCGTCTCATTCTCTTTAAAGTCACTTTAAGCACCTTCTAAACACCATTTTGCATCGTCTCATTCTCTTTAAAGTAACCTTAAGCACCTTCTAAACACCATTTTGCATCGTCTCATTCTCTTTAAAGTCACCTTAAGCACCTTCTAAACACCATTTTGCATCGTCTCATTCTCTTTAAAGTCACTTTAAGCACCTTCTAAACACCATTTTGCATCGTCTCATTCTCTTTAAAGTCACCTTAAGCACCTTCTAAACACCATTTTGCATCGTCTCATTCTCTTTAAAGTCACCTTAAGCACCTTCTAAACACCATTTTGCATCGTCTCATTCTCTTTAAAGTCACTTTAAGCACCTTCTAAACCTCATTTTGCATCGTCTCATTCTCTTTAAAGTCACTTTAAGCACCTTCTAAACCTCATTTTGCATCGTCTCATTCTCTTTAAAGTCACCTTAAGCACCTTCTAAACACCATTTTGCATCGTCTCATTCTCTTTAAAGTCACTTTAAGCACCTTCTAAACCTCATTTTGCATCGTCTCATTCTCTTTAAAGTCACCTTAAGCACCTTCTAAACCTCATTTTGCATCGTCTCATTCTCTTTAAAGTCACTTTAAGCACCTTCTAAACACCATTTTGCATCGTCTCATTCTCTTTAAAGTCACCTTAAGCACCTTCTAAACCTCATTTTGCATCGTCTCATTCTCTTTAAAGTCACCTTAAGCACCTTCTAAACCTCATTTTGCATCGTCTCATTCTCTTTAAAGTCACCTTAAGCACCTTCTAAACCTCATTTTGCATCGTCTCATTCTCTTTAAAGTCACTTTAAGCACCTTCTAAACCTCATTTTGCATCGTCTCATTCTCTTTAAAGTCACTTTAAGCACCTTCTAAACACCATTTTGCATCGTCTCATTCTCTTTAAAGTCACTTTAAGCACCTTCTAAACACCATTTTGCATCGTCTCATTCTCTTTAAAGTCACTTTAAGCACCTTCTAAACCTCATTTTGCATCGTCTCATTCTCTTTAAAGTCACTTTAAGCACCTTCTAAACACCATTTTGCATCGTCTCATTCTCTTTAAAGTCACTTTAAGCACCTTCTAAACACCATTTTGCATCGTCTCATTCTCTTTAAAGTCACCTTAAGCACCTTCTAAACACCATTTTGCATCGTCTCATTCTCTTTAAAGTCACCTTAAGCACCTTCTAAACCTCATTTTGCATCGTCTCATTCTCTTTAAAGTCACCTTAAGCACCTTCTAAACCTCATTTTGCATCGTCTCATTCTCTTTAAAGTCACTTTAAGCACCTTCTAAACACCATTTTGCATCGTCTCATTCTCTTTAAAGTCACTTTAAGCACCTTCTAAACCTCATTTTGCATCGTCTCATTCTCTTTAAAGTCACTTTAAGCACCTTCTAAACACCATTTTGCATCGTCTCATTCTCTTTAAAGTCACCTTAAGCACCTTCTAAACACCATTTTGCATCGTCTCATTCTCTTTAAAGTCACCTTAAGCACCTTCTAAACACCATTTTGCATCGTCTCATTCTCTTTAAAGTCACTTTAAGCACCTTCTAAACACCATTTTGCATCGTCTCATTCTCTTTAAAGTCACCTTAAGCACCTTCTAAACCTCATTTTGCATCGTCTCATTCTCTTTAAAGTCACCTTAAGCACCTTCTAAACCTCATTTTGCATCGTCTCATTCTCTTTAAAGTCACCTTAAGCACCTTCTAAACACCATTTTGCATCGTCTCATTCTCTTTAAAGTCACTTTAAGCACCTTCTAAACACCATTTTGCATCGTCTCATTCTCTTTAAAGTCACTTTAAGCACCTTCTAAACCTCATTTTGCATCGTCTCATTCTCTTTAAAGTCACTTTAAGCACCTTCTAAACACCATTTTGCATCGTCTCATTCTCTTTAAAGTCACCTTAAGCACCTTCTAAACCTCATTTTGCATCGTCTCATTCTCTTTAAAGTCACTTTAAGCACCTTCTAAACCTCATTTTGCATCGTCTCATTCTCTTTAAAGTCACTTTAAGCACCTTCTAAACCTCATTTTGCATCGTCTCATTCTCTTTAAAGTCACCTTAAGCACCTTCTAAACACCATTTTGCATCGTCTCATTCTCTTTAAAGTAACCTTAAGCACCTTCTAAACACCATTTTGCATCGTCTCATTCTCTTTAAAGTAACCTTAAGCACCTTCTAAACACCATTTTGCATCGTCTCATTCTCTTTAAAGTCACCTTAAGCACCTTCTAAACCTCATTTTGCATCGTCTCATTCTCTTTAAAGTCACCTTAAGCACCTTCTAAACACCATTTTGCATCGTCTCATTCTCTTTAAAGTCACCTTAAGCACCTTCTAAACACCATTTTGCATCGTCTCATTCTCTTTAAAGTAACCTTAAGCACCTTCTAAACACCATTTTGCATCGTCTCATTCTCTTTAAAGTAACCTTAAGCACCTTCTAAACACCATTTTGCATCGTCTCATTCTCTTTAAAGTCACTTTAAGCACCTTCTAAACACCATTTTGCATCGTCTCATTCTCTTTAAAGTCACATTAAGCACCTTCTAAACCTCATTTTGCATCGTCTCATTCTCTTTAAAGTAACCTTAAGCACCTTCTAAACACCATTTTGCATCGTCTCATTCTCTTTAAAGTCACTTTAAGCACCTTCTAAACACCATTTTGCATCGTCTCATTCTCTTTAAAGTAACCTTAAGCACCTTCTAAACACCATTTTGCATCGTCTCATTCTCTTTAAAGTAACCTTAAGCACCTTCTAAACACCATTTTGCATCGTCTCATTCTCTTTAAAGTCACTTTAAGCACCTTCTAAACACCATTTTGCATCGTCTCATTCTCTTTAAAGTCACCTTAAGCACCTTCTAAACACCATTTTGCATCGTCTCATTCTCTTTAAAGTCACTTTAAGCACCTTCTAAACCTCATTTTGCATCGTCTCATTCTCTTTAAAGTAACCTTAAGCACCTTCTAAACACCATTTTGCATCGTCTCATTCTCTTTAAAGTAACCTTAAGCACCTTCTAAACACCATTTTGCATCGTCTCATTCTCTTTAAAGTCACCTTAAGCACCTTCTAAACACCATTTTGCATCGTCTCATTCTCTTTAAAGTCACCTTAAGCACCTTCTAAACCTCATTTTGCATCGTCTCATTCTCTTTAAAGTAACCTTAAGCACCTTCTAAACACCATTTTGCATCGTCTCATTCTCTTTAAAGTCACTTTAAGCACCTTCTAAACCTCATTTTGCATCGTCTCATTCTCTTTAAAGTCACTTTAAGCACCTTCTAAACCTCATTTTGCATCGTCTCATTCTCTTTAAAGTCACCTTAAGCACCTTCTAAACCTCATTTTGCATCGTCTCATTCTCTTTAAAGTAACATTAAGCACCTTCTAAACACCATTTTGCATCGTCTCATTCTCTTTAAAGTCACCTTAAGCACCTTCTAAACATCATTTTGCATCGTCTCATTCTCTTTAAAGTCACTTTAAGCACCTTCTAAACCTCATTTTGCATCGTCTCATTCTCTTTAAAGTCACCTTAAGCACCTTCTAAACACCATTTTGCATCGTCTCATTCTCTTTAAAGTCACCTTAAGCACCTTCTAAACCTCATTTTGCATCGTCTCATTCTCTTTAAAGTCACCTTAAGCACCTTCTAAACACCATTTTGCATCGTCTCATTCTCTTTAAAGTAACCTTAAGCACCTTCTAAACACCATTTTGCATCGTCTCATTCTCTTTAAAGTCACTTTAAGCACCTTCTAAACACCATTTTGCATCGTCTCATTCTCTTTAAAGTCACCTTAAGCACCTTCTAAACCTCATTTTGCATCGTCTCATTCTCTTTAAAGTCACCTTAAGCACCTTCTAAACACCATTTTGCATCGTCTCATTCTCTTTAAAGTCACCTTAAGCACCTTCTAAACACCATTTTGCATCGTCTCATTCTCTTTAAAGTCACTTTAAGCACCTTCTAAACCTCATTTTGCATCGTCTCATTCTCTTTAAAGTCACCTTAAGCACCTTCTAAACACCATTTTGCATCGTCTCATTCTCTTTAAAGTCACTTTAAGCACCTTCTAAACACCATTTTGCATCGTCTCATTCTCTTTAAAGTCACCTTAAGCACCTTCTAAACCTCATTTTGCATCGTCTCATTCTCTTTAAAGTAACCTTAAGCACCTTCTAAACACCATTTTGCATCGTCTCATTCTCTTTAAAGTCACTTTAAGCACCTTCTAAACCTCATTTTGCATCGTCTCATTCTCTTTAAAGTCACTTTAAGCACCTTCTAAACCTCATTTTGCATCGTCTCATTCTCTTTAAAGTCACCTTAAGCACCTTCTAAACACCATTTTGCATCGTCTCATTCTCTTTAAAGTCACTTTAAGCACCTTCTAAACACCATTTTGCATCGTCTCATTCTCTTTAAAGTCACCTTAAGCACCTTCTAAACACCATTTTGCATCGTCTCATTCTCTTTAAAGTCACTTTAAGCACCTTCTAAACACCATTTTGCATCGTCTCGTTCTCTTTAAAGTCACCTTAAGCACCTTCTAAACACCATTTTGCATCGTCTCATTCTCTTTAAAGTCACTTTAAGCACCTTCTAAACCTCATTTTGCATCGTCTCATTCTCTTTAAAGTCACCTTAAGCACCTTCTAAACACCATTTTGCATCGTCTCATTCTCTTTAAAGTCACTTTAAGCACCTTCTAAACCTCATTTTGCATCGTCTCATTCTCTTTAAAGTCACTTTAAGCACCTTCTAAACACCATTTTGCATCGTCTCATTCTCTTTAAAGTCACCTTAAGCACCTTCTAAACACCATTTTGCATCGTCTCATTCTCTTTAAAGTAACCTTAAGCACCTTCTAAACACCATTTTGCATCGTCTCATTCTCTTTAAAGTCACTTTAAGCACCTTCTAAACCTCATTTTGCATCGTCTCATTCTCTTTAAAGTCACTTTAAGCACCTTCTAAACACCATTTTGCATCGTCTCATTCTCTTTAAAGTCACTTTAAGCACCTTCTAAACCTCATTTTGCATCGTCTCATTCTCTTTAAAGTCACCTTAAGCACCTTCTAAACACCATTTTGCATCGTCTCATTCTCTTTAAAGTCACTTTAAGCACCTTCTAAACACCATTTTGCATCGTCTCATTCTCTTTAAAGTCACCTTAAGCACCTTCTAAACACCATTTTGCATCGTCTCATTCTCTTTAAAGTCACCTTAAGCACCTTCTAAACACCATTTTGCATCGTCTCATTCTCTTTAAAGTCACTTTAAGCACCTTCTAAACACCATTTTGCATCGTCTCATTCTCTTTAAAGTCACCTTAAGCACCTTCTAAACCTCATTTTGCATCGTCTCATTCTCTTTAAAGTCACCTTAAGCACCTTCTAAACACCATTTTGCATCGTCTCATTCTCTTTAAAGTAACCTTAAGCACCTTCTAAACACCATTTTGCATCGTCTCATTCTCTTTAAAGTCACTTTAAGCACCTTCTAAACCTCATTTTGCATCGTCTCATTCTCTTTAAAGTCACTTTAAGTTCTAAACACCATTTTGCATCGTCTCATTCTCTTTAAAGTAACCTTAAGCACCTTCTAAACACCATTTTGCATCGTCTCATTCTCTTTAAAGTCACCTTAAGCACCTTCTAAACACCATTTTGCATCGTCTCATTCTCTTTAAAGTCACTTTAAGCACCTTCTAAACCTCATTTTGCATCGTCTCATTCTCTTTAAAGTCACTTTAAGCACCTTCTAAACACCATTTTGCATCGTCTCATTCTCTTTAAAGTCACTTTAAGCACCTTCTAAACCTCATTTTGCATCGTCTCATTCTCTTTAAAGTAACCTTAAGCACCTTCTAAACACCATTTTGCATCGTCTCATTCTCTTTAAAGTCACTTTAAGCACCTTCTAAACCTCATTTTGCATCGTCTCATTCTCTTTAAAGTCACCTTAAGCACCTTCTAAACCTCATTTTGCATCGTCTCATTCTCTTTAAAGTCACTTTAAGCACCTTCTAAACCTCATTTTGCATCGTCTCATTCTCTTTAAAGTAACCTTAAGCACCTTCTAAACACCATTTTGCATCGTCTCATTCTCTTTAAAGTCACTTTAAGCACCTTCTAAACCTCATTTTGCATCGTCTCATTCTCTTTAAAGTCACCTTAAGCACCTTCTAAACACCATTTTGCATCGTCTCATTCTCTTTAAAGTCACTTTAAGCACCTTCTAAACCTCATTTTGCATCGTCTCATTCTCTTTAAAGTCACTTTAAGCACCTTCTAAACACCATTTTGCATCGTCTCATTCTCTTTAAAGTAACCTTAAGCATCTTCTAAACACCATTTTGCATCGTCTCATTCTCTTTAAAGTCACCTTAAGCACCTTCTAAACACCATTTTGCATCGTCTCATTCTCTTTAAAGTCACTTTAAGCACCTTCTAAACCTCATTTTGCATCGTCTCATTCTCTTTAAAGTCACTTTAAGCACCTTCTAAACACCATTTTGCATCGTCTCATTCTCTTTAAAGTCACTTTAAGCACCTTCTAAACACCATTTTGCATCGTCTCATTCTCTTTAAAGTCACTTTAAGCACCTTCTAAACACCATTTTGCATCGTCTCATTCTCTTTAAAGTCACCTTAAGCACCTTCTAAACCTCATTTTGCATCGTCTCATTCTCTTTAAAGTCACTTTAAGCACCTTCTAAACCTCATTTTGCATCGTCTCATTCTCTTTAAAGTAACCTTAAGCACCTTCTAAACCTCATTTTGCATCGTCTCATTCTCTTTAAAGTCACTTTAAGCACCTTCTAAACCTCATTTTGCATCGTCTCATTCTCTTTAAAGTCACCTTAAGCACCTTCTAAACACCATTTTGCATCGTCTCATTCTCTTTAAAGTAACGTTAAGCACCTTCTAAACACCATTTTGCATCGTCTCATTCTCTTTAAAGTCACCTTAAGCACCTTCTAAACACCATTTTGCATCGTCTCATTCTGTTTAAAGTCACTTTAAGCACCTTCTAAACCTCATTTTGCATCGTCTCATTCTCTTTAAAGTCACTTTAAGCACCTTCTAAACACCATTTTGCATCGTCTCATTCTCTTTAAAGTCACTTTAAGCACCTTCTAAACACCATTTTGCATCGTCTCATTCTCTTTAAAGTCACTTTAAGCACCTTCTAAACCTCATTTTGCATCGTCTCATTCTCTTTAAAGTAACCTTAAGCACCTTCTAAACACCATTTTGCATCGTCTCATTCTCTTTAAAGTCACCTTAAGCACCTTCTAAACACCATTTTGCATCGTCTCATTCTCTTTAAAGTCACTTTAAGCACCTTCTAAACCTCATTTTGCATCGTCTCATTCTCTTTAAAGTCACCTTAAGCACCTTCTAAACCTCATTTTGCATCGTCTCATTCTCTTTAAAGTCACCTTAAGCACCTTCTAAACACCATTTTGCATCGTCTCATTCTCTTTAAAGTCACTTTAAGCACCTTCTAAACACCATTTTGCATCGTCTCATTCTCTTTAAAGTCACCTTAAGCACCTTCTAAACACCATTTTGCATCGTCTCATTCTCTTTAAAGTAACCTTAAGCACCTTCTAAACACCATTTTGCATCGTCTCATTCTCTTTAAAGTCACTTTAAGCACCTTCTAAACCTCATTTTGCATCGTCTCATTCTCTTTAAAGTCACTTTAAGCACCTTCTAAACACCATTTTGCATCGTCTCATTCTCTTTAAAGTAACCTTAAGCACCTTCTAAACACCATTTTGCATCGTCTCATTCTCTTTAAAGTCACTTTAAGCACCTTCTAAACACCATTTTGCATCGTCTCATTCTCTTTAAAGTCACCTTAAGCACCTTCTAAACACCATTTTGCATCGTCTCATTCTCTTTAAAGTCACCTTAAGCACCTTCTAAACACCATTTTGCATCGTCTCATTCTCTTTAAAGTCACTTTAAGCACCTTCTAAACACCATTTTGCATCGTCTCATTCTCTTTAAAGTCACCTTAAGCACCTTCTAAACACCATTTTGCATCGTCTCATTCTCTTTAAAGTCACCTTAAGCACCTTCTAAACACCATTTTGCATCGTCTCATTCTCTTTAAAGTCACTTTAAGCACCTTCTAAACACCATTTTGCATCGTCTCATTCTCTTTAAAGTAACCTTAAGCACCTTCTAAACACCATTTTGCATCGTCTCATTCTCTTTAAAGTCACTTTAAGCACCTTCTAAACCTCATTTTGCATCGTCTCATTCTCTTTAAAGTCACCTTAAGCACCTTCTAAACCTCATTTTGCATCGTCTCATTCTCTTTAAAGTCACTTTAAGCACCTTCTAAACCTCATTTTGCATCGTCTCATTCTCTTTAAAGTCACCTTAAGCACCTTCTAAACCTCATTTTGCATCGTCTCATTCTCTTTAAAGTCACTTTAAGCACCTTCTAAACACCATTTTGCATCGTCTCATTCTCTTTAAAGTCACTTTAAGCACCTTCTAAACCTCATTTTGCATCGTCTCATTCTCTTTAAAGTCACCTTAAGCACCTTCTAAACACCATTTTGCATCGTCTCATTCTCTTTAAAGTCACTTTAAGCACCTTCTAAACTTCATTTTGCATCGTCTCATTCTCTTTAAAGTCACCTTAAGCACCTTCTAAACACCATTTTGCATCGTCTCATTCTCTTTAAAGTCACTTTAAGCACCTTCTAAACCTCATTTTGCATCGTCTCATTCTCTTTAAAGTCACTTTAAGCACCTTCTAAACACCATTTTGCATCGTCTCATTCTCTTTAAAGTCACTTTAAGCACCTTCTAAACACCATTTTGCATCGTCTCATTCTCTTTAAAGTCACCTTAAGCACCTTCTAAACACCATTTTGCATCGTCTCATTCTCTTTAAAGTCACCTTAAGCACCTTCTAAACACCATTTTGCATCGTCTCATTCTCTTTAAAGTAACCTTAAGCACCTTCTAAACACCATTTTGCATCGTCTCATTCTCTTTAAAGTCACTTTAAGCACCTTCTAAACACCATTTTGCATCGTCTCATTCTCTTTAAAGTCACTTTAAGCACCTTCTAAACCTCATTTTGCATCGTCTCATTCTCTTTAAAGTCACCTTAAGCACCTTCTAAACACCATTTTGCATCGTCTCATTCTCTTTAAAGTCACTTTAAGCACCTTCTAAACCTCATTTTGCATCGTCTCATTCTCTTTAAAGTCACTTTAAGCACCTTCTAAACACCATTTTGCATCGTCTCATTCTCTTTAAAGTCACCTTAAGCACCTTCTAAACCTCATTTTGCATCGTCTCATTCTCTTTAAAGTCACCTTAAGCACCTTCTAAACCTCATTTTGCATCGTCTCATTCTCTTTAAAGTAACCTTAAGCACCTTCTAAACACCATTTTGCATCGTCTCATTCTCTTTAAAGTCACCTTAAGCACCTTCTAAACACCATTTTGCATCGTCTCATTCTCTTTAAAGTCACTTTAAGCACCTTCTAAACCTCATTTTGCATCGTCTCATTCTCTTTAAAGTCACTTTAAGCACCTTCTAAACCTCATTTTGCATCGTCTCATTCTCTTTAAAGTCACCTTAAGCACCTTCTAAACCTCATTTTGCATCGTCTCATTCTCTTTAAAGTCACTTTAAGCACCTTCTAAACACCATTTTGCATCGTCTCATTCTCTTTAAAGTCACTTTAAGCACCTTCTAAACACCATTTTGCATCGTCTCATTCTCTTTAAAGTCACCTTAAGCACCTTCTAAACACCATTTTGCATCGTCTCATTCTCTTTAAAGTCACTTTAAGCACCTTCTAAACCTCATTTTGCATCGTCTCATTCTCTTTAAAGTCACCTTAAGCACCTTCTAAACACCATTTTGCATCGTCTCATTCTCTTTAAAGTCACTTTAAGCACCTTCTAAACCTCATTTTGCATCGTCTCATTCTCTTTAAAGTCACTTTAAGCACCTTCTAAACACCATTTTGCATCGTCTCATTCTCTTTAAAGTCACCTTAAGCACCTTCTAAACACCATTTTGCATCGTCTCATTCTCTTTAAAGTAACCTTAAGCACCTTCTAAACACCATTTTGCATCGTCTCATTCTCTTTAAAGTCACTTTAAGCACCTTCTAAACCTCATTTTGCATCGTCTCATTCTCTTTAAAGTCACTTTAAGCACCTTCTAAACACCATTTTGCATCGTCTCATTCTCTTTAAAGTCACTTTAAGCACCTTCTAAACCTCATTTTGCATCGTCTCATTCTCTTTAAAGTCACCTTAAGCACCTTCTAAACACCATTTTGCATCGTCTCATTCTCTTTAAAGTCACTTTAAGCACCTTCTAAACACCATTTTGCATCGTCTCATTCTCTTTAAAGTCACCTTAAGCACCTTCTAAACACCATTTTGCATCGTCTCATTCTCTTTAAAGTCACCTTAAGCACCTTCTAAACCTCATTTTGCATCGTCTCATTCTCTTTAAAGTCACCTTAAGCACCTTCTAAACACCATTTTGCATCGTCTCATTCTCTTTAAAGTCACTTTAAGCACCTTCTAAACACCATTTTGCATCGTCTCATTCTCTTTAAAGTCACCTTAAGCACCTTCTAAACACCATTTTGCATCGTCTCATTCTCTTTAAAGTCACTTTAAGCACCTTCTAAACACCATTTTGCATCGTCTCATTCTCTTTAAAGTCACTTTAAGCACCTTCTAAACCTCATTTTGCATCGTCTCATTCTCTTTAAAGTCACTTTAAGCACCTTCTAAACCTCATTTTGCATCGTCTCATTCTCTTTAAAGTCACTTTAAGCACCTTCTAAACACCATTTTGCATCGTCTCATTCTCTTTAAAGTCACTTTAAGCACCTTCTAAACACCATTTTGCATCGTCTCATTCTCTTTAAAGTCACTTTAAGCACCTTCTAAACACCATTTTGCATCGTCTCATTCTCTTTAAAGTCACCTTAAGCACCTTCTAAACCTCATTTTGCATCGTCTCATTCTCTTTAAAGTCACTTTAAGCACCTTCTAAACACCATTTTGCATCGTCTCATTCTCTTTAAAGTCACTTTAAGCACCTTCTAAACACCATTTTGCATCGTCTCATTCTCTTTAAAGTCACCTTAAGCACCTTCTAAACCTCATTTTGCATCGTCTCATTCTCTTTAAAGTAACCTTAAGCACCTTCTAAACACCATTTTGCATCGTCTCATTCTCTTTAAAGTAACCTTAAGCACCTTCTAAACACCATTTTGCATCGTCTCATTCTCTTTAAAGTAACCTTAAGCACCTTCTAAACACCATTTTGCATCGTCTCATTCTCTTTAAAGTCACCTTAAGCACCTTCTAAACCTCATTTTGCATCGTCTCATTCTCTTTAAAGTCACCTTAAGCACCTTCTAAACCTCATTTTGCATCGTCTCATTCTCTTTAAAGTAACCTTAAGCACCTTCTAAACACCATTTTGCATCGTCTCATTCTCTTTAAAGTAACCTTAAGCACCTTCTAAACCCCATTTTGCATCGTCTCATTTTCTTTAAAGTCACCTTAAGCACCTTCTAAACACCATTTTGCATCGTCTCATTCTCTTTAAAGTCACTTTAAGCACCTTCTAAACCTAATTTTGCATCGTCTCATTCTCTTTAAAGTCACTTTAAGCACCTTCTAAACCTCATTTTGCATCGTCTCATTCTCTTTAAAGTCACTTTAAGCACCTTCTAAACACCATTTTGCATCGTCTCATTCTCTTTAAAGTCACCTTAAGCACCTTCTAAACACCATTTTGCATCGTCTCATTCTCTTTAAAGTCACTTTAAGCACCTTCTAAACCTCATTTTGCATCGTCTCATTCTCTTTAAAGTAACCTTAAGCACCTTCTAAACACCATTTTGCTTCGTCTCATTCTCTTTAAAGTCACCTTAAGCACCTTCTAAACACCATTTTGCATCGTCTCATTCTCTTTAAAGTCACTTTAAGCACCTTCTAAACCTCATTTTGCATCGTCTCATTCTCTTTAAAGTCACCTTAAGCACCTTCTAAACCTCATTTTGCATCGTCTCATTCTCTTTAAAGTCACCTTAAGCACCTTCTAAACACCATTTTGCATTGTCTCATTCTCTTTAAAGTCACTTTAAGCACCTTCTAAACCTCATTTTGCATCGTCTCATTCTCTTTAAAGTCACCTTAAGCACCTTCTAAACACCATTTTGCATCGTCTCATTCTCTTTAAAGTAACCTTAAGCACCTTCTAAACACCATTTTGCATCGTCTCATTCTCTTTAAAGTCACTTTAAGCACCTTCTAAACCTCATTTTGCATCGTCTCATTCTCTTTAAAGTCACTTTAAGCACCTTCTAAACACCATTTTGCATCGTCTCATTCTCTTTAAAGTAACCTTAAGCACCTTCTAAACACCATTTTGCATCGTCTCATTCTCTTTAAAGTCACTTTAAGCACCTTCTAAACACCATTTTGCATCGTCTCATTCTCTTTAAAGTCACCTTAAGCACCTTCTAAACACCATTTTGCATCGTCTCATTCTCTTTAAAGTCACCTTAAGCACCTTCTAAACACCATTTTGCATCGTCTCATTCTCTTTAAAGTCGCTTTAAGCACCTTCTAAACACCATTTTGCATCGTCTCATTCTCTTTAAAGTCACCTTAAGCACCTTCTAAACACCATTTTGCATCGTCTCATTCTCTTTAAAGTCACCTTAAGCACCTTCTAAACCTCATTTTGCATCGTCTCATTCTCTTTAAAGTCACCTTAAGCACCTTCTAAACACCATTTTGCATCGTCTCATTCTCTTTAAAGTAACCTTAAGCACCTTCTAAACACCATTTTGCATCGTCTCATTCTCTTTAAAGTCACTTTAAGCACCTTCTAAACCTCATTTTGCATCGTCTCATTCTCTTTAAAGTCACCTTAAGCACCTTCTAAACCTCATTTTGCATCGTCTCATTCTCTTTAAAGTCACTTTAAGCACCTTCTAAACCTCATTTTGCATCGTCTCATTCTCTTTAAAGTCACCTTAAGCACCTTCTAAACCTCATTTTGCATCGTCTCATTCTCTTTAAAGTAACCTTAAGCACCTTCTAAACACCATTTTGCATCGTCTCATTCTCTTTAAAGTAACCTTAAGCACCTTCTAAACACCATTTTGCATCGTCTCATTTTCTTTAAAGTCACCTTAAGCACCTTCTAAACACCATTTTGCATCGTCTCATTCTCTTTAAAGTCACTTTAAGCACCTTCTAAACCTCATTTTGCATCGTCTCATTCTCTTTAAAGTCACTTTAAGCACCTTCTAAACCTCATTTTGCATCGTCTCATTCTCTTTAAAGTCACTTTAAGCACCTTCTAAACACCATTTTGCATCGTCTCATTCTCTTTAAAGTCACTTTAAGCACCTTCTAAACACCATTTTGCATCGTCTCATTCTCTTTAAAGTCACTTTAAGCACCTTCTAAACCTCATTTTGCATCGTCTCATTCTCTTTAAAGTAACCTTAAGCACCTTCTAAACACCATTTTGCATCGTCTCATTCTCTTTAAAGTCACTTTAAGCACCTTCTAAACACCATTTTGCATCGTCTCATTCTCTTTAAAGTCACTTTAAGCACCTTCTAAACCTCATTTTGCATCGTCTCATTCTCTTTAAAGTCACCTTAAGCACCTTCTAAACACCATTTTGCATCGTCTCATTCTCTTTAAAGTCACCTTAAGCACCTTCTAAACACCATTTTGCATCGTCTCATTCTCTTTAAAGTCACTTTAAGCACCTTCTAAACCTCATTTTGCATCGTCTCATTCTCTTTAAAGTCACCTTAAGCACCTTCTAAACCTCATTTTGCATCGTCTCATTCTCTTTAAAGTCACCTTAAGCACCTTCTAAACACCATTTTGCATTGTCTCATTCTCTTTAAAGTCACTTTAAGCACGTTCTAAACACCATTTTGCATCGTCTCATTCTCTTTAAAGTCACCTTAAGCACCTTCTAAACACCATTTTGCATCGTCTCATTCTCTTTAAAGTAACCTTAAGCACCTTCTAAACACCATTTTGCATCGTCTCATTCTCTTTAAAGTCACTTTAAGCACCTTCTAAACCTCATTTTGCATCGTCTCATTCTCTTTAAAGTCACTTTAAGCACCTTCTAAACACCATTTTGCATCGTCTCATTCTCTTTAAAGTAACCTTAAGCACCTTCTAAACACCATTTTGCATCGTCTCATTCTCTTTAAAGTCACTTTAAGCACCTTCTAAACACCATTTTGCATCGTCTCATTCTCTTTAAAGTCACCTTAAGCACCTTCTAAACACCATTTTGCATCGTCTCATTCTCTTTAAAGTCACCTTAAGCACCTTCTAAACACCATTTTGCATCGTCTCATTCTCTTTAAAGTCACTTTAAGCACCTTCTAAACACCATTTTGCATCGTCTCATTCTCTTTAAAGTCACCTTAAGCACCTTCTAAACACCATTTTGCATCGTCTCATTCTCTTTAAAGTCACCTTAAGCACCTTCTAAACCTCATTTTGCATCGTCTCATTCTCTTTAAAGTCACCTTAAGCACCTTCTAAACACCATTTTGCATCGTCTCATTCTCTTTAAAGTAACCTTAAGCACCTTCTAAACACCATTTTGCATCGTCTCATTCTCTTTAAAGTCACTTTAAGCACCTTCTAAACCTCATATTGCATCGTCTCATTCTCTTTAAAGTCACCTTAAGCACCTTCTAAACCTCATTTTGCATCGTCTCATTCTCTTTAAAGTCACTTTAAGCACCTTCTAAACCTCATTTTGCATCGTCTCATTCTCTTTAAAGTCACCTTAAGCACCTTCTAAACCTCATTTTGCATCATCTCATTCTCTTTAAAGTCACTTTAAGCACCTTCTAAACACCATTTTGCATCGTCTCATTCTCTTTAAAGTCACTTTAAGCACCTTCTAAACACCATTTTGCATCGTCTCATTCTCTTTAAAGTCACCTTAAGCACCTTCTAAACACCATTTTGCATCGTCTCATTCTCTTTAAAGTCACTTTAAGCACCTTCTAAACCTAATTTTGCATCGTCTCATTCTCTTTAAAGTCACCTTAAGCACCTTCTAAACACCATTTTGCATCGTCTCATTCTCTTTAAAGTCACCTTAAGCACCTTCTAAACACCATTTTGCATCGTCTCATTCTCTTTAAAGTCACTTTAAGCACCTTCTAAACACCATTTTGCATCGTCTCATTCTCTTTAAAGTCACCTTAAGCACCTTCTAAACACCATTTTGCATCGTCTCATTCTCTTTAAAGTAACCTTAAGCACCTTCTAAACACCATTTTGCATCGTCTCATTCTCTTTAAAGTCACTTTAAGCACCTTCTAAACACCATTTTGCATCGTCTCATTCTCTTTAAAGTAACCTTAAGCACCTTCTAAACACCATTTTGCATCGTCTCATTCTCTTTAAAGTCACTTTAAGCACCTTCTAAACACCATTTTGCATCGTCTCATTCTCTTTAAAGTCACTTTAAGCACCTTCTAAACCTCATTTTGCATCGTCTCATTCTCTTTAAAGTCACTTTAAGCACCTTCTAAACACCATTTTGCATCGTCTCATTCTCTTTAAAGTCACTTTAAGCACCTTCTAAACCTCATTTTGCATCGTCTCATTCTCTTTAAAGTCACTTTAAGCACCTTCTAAACACCATTTTGCATCGTCTCATTCTCTTTAAAGTCACCTTAAGCACCTTCTAAACCTCATTTTGCATCGTCTCATTCTCTTTAAAGTCACCTTAAGCACCTTCTAAACCTCATTTTGCATCGTCTCATTCTCTTTAAAGTCACTTTAAGCACCTTCTAAACACCATTTTGCATCGTCTCATTCTCTTTAAAGTCACCTTAAGCACCTTCTAAACACCATTTTGCATCGTCTCATTCTCTTTAAAGTCACCTTAAGCACCTTCTAAACCTCATTTTGCATCGTCTCATTCTCTTTAAAGTCACTTTAAGCACCTTCTAAACCTCATTTTGCATCGTCTCATTCTCTTTAAAGTCACCTTAAGCACCTTCTAAACCTCATTTTGCATCGTCTCATTCTCTTTAAAGTCACTTTAAGCACCTTCTAAACACCATTTTGCATCGTCTCATTCTCTTTAAAGTCACCTTAAGCACCTTCTAAACACCATTTTGCATCGTCTCATTCTCTTTAAAGTCACTTTAAGCACCTTCTAAACCTCATTTTGCATCGTCTCATTCTCTTTAAAGTCACCTTAAGCACCTTCTAAACACCATTTTGCATCATCTCATTCTCTTTAAAGTCACCTTAAGCACCTTCTAAACCTCATTTTGCATCGTCTCATTCTCTTTAAAGTCACTTTAAGCACCTTCTAAACCTCATTTTGCATCGTCTCATTCTCTTTAAAGTCACCTTAAGCACCTTCTAAACACCATTTTGCATCGTCTCATTCTCTTTAAAGTCACCTTAAGCACCTTCTAAACACCATTTTGCATCGTCTCATTCTCTTTAAAGTCACCTTAAGCACCTTCTAAACACCATTTTGCATCGTCTCATTCTCTTTAAAGTCACTTTAAGCACCTTCTAAACACCATTTTGCATCGTCTCATTCTCTTTAAAGTAACCTTAAGCACCTTCTAAACACCATTTTGCATCGTCTCATTCTCTTTAAAGTCACTTTAAGCACCTTCTAAACACCATTTTGCATCGTCTCATTCTCTTTAAAGTCACTTTAAGCACCTTCTAAACCTCATTTTGCATCGTCTCATTCTCTTTAAAGTCACCTTAAGCACCTTCTAAACACCATTTTGCATCGTCTCATTCTCTTTAAAGTCACTTTAAGCACCTTTTAAACACCATTTTGCATCGTCTCATTCTCTTTAAAGTAACCTTAAGCACCTTCTAAACACCATTTTGCATCGTCTCATTCTCTTTAAAGTCACTTTAAGCACCTTCTAAACACCATTTTGCATCGTCTCATTCTCTTTAAAGTCACCTTAAGCACCTTCTAAACACCATTTTGCATCGTCTCATTCTCTTTAAAGTCACTTTAAGCACCTTCTAAACACCATTTTGCATCGTCTCATTCTCTTTAAAGTAACCTTAAGCACCTTCTAAACACCATTTTGCATCGTCTCATTCTCTTTAAAGTCACTTTAAGCACCTTCTAAACACCATTTTGCATCGTCTCATTCTCTTTAAAGTCACTTTAAGCACCTTCTAAACACCACTTTGCATCGTCTCATTCTCTTTAAAGTCACCTTAAGCACCTTCTAAACCTCATTTTGCATCGTCTCATTCTCTTTAAAGTCACCTTAAGCACCTTCTAAACCTCATTTTGCATCGTCTCATTCTCTTTAAAGTCACTTTAAGCACCTTCTAAACACCATTTTGCATCGTCTCATTCTCTTTAAAGTCACTTTAAGCACCTTCTAAACCTCATTTTGCATCGTCTCATTCTCTTTAAAGTCACCTTAAGCACCTTCTAAACACCATTTTGCATCGTCTCATTCTCTTTAAAGTCACTTTAAGCACCTTCTAAACACCATTTTGCATCGTCTCATTCTCTTTAAAGTCACCTTAAGCACCTTCTAAACACCATTTTGCATCGTCTCATTCTCTTTAAAGTCACCTTAAAAACCTTCTAAACACCATTTTGCATCGTCTCATTCTCTTTAAAGTCACTTTAAGCACCTTCTAAACACCATTTTGCATCGTCTCATTCTCTTTAAAGTCACCTTAAGCACCTTCTAAACACCATTTTGCATCGTCTCATTCTCTTTAAAGTCACCTTAAGCACCTTCTAAACACCATTTTGCATCGTCTCATTCTCTTTAAAGTCACCTTAAGCACCTTCTAAACACCATTTTGCATCGTCTCATTCTCTTTAAAGTCACCTTAAGCACCTTCTAAACACCATTTTGCATCGTCTCATTCTCTTTAAAGTCACCTTAAGCACCTTCTAAACACCATTTTGCATCGTCTCATTCTCTTTAAAGTCACCTTAAGCACCTTCTAAACCTCATTTTGCATCGTCTCATTCTCTTTAAAGTCACCTTAAGCACCTTCTAAACACCATTTTGCATCGTCTCATTCTCTTTAAAGTCACTTTAAGCACCTTCTAAACACCATTTTGCATCGTCTCATTCTCTTTAAAGTCACCTTAAGCACCTTCTAAACACCATTTTGCATCGTCTCATTCTCTTTAAAGTCACCTTAAGCACCTTCTAAACACCATTTTGCATCGTCTCATTCTCTTTAAAGTCACCTTAAGCACCTTCTAAACACCATTTTGCATCGTCTCATTCTCTTTAAAGTCACTTTAAGCACCTTCTAAACCTCATTTTGCATCGTCTCATTCTCTTTAAAGTCACCTTAAGCACCTTCTAAACACCATTTTGCATCGTCTCATTCTCTTTAAAGTAACCTTAAGCACCTTCTAAACACCATTTTGCATCGTCTCATTCTCTTTAAAGTCACCTTAAGCACCTTCTAAACACCATTTTGCATCGTCTCATTCTCTTTAAAGTCACCTTAAGCACCTTCTAAACACCATTTTGCATCGTCTCATTCTCTTTAAAGTCACCTTAAGCACCTTCTAAACCTCATTTTGCATCGTCTCATTCTCTTTAAAGTCACCTTAAGCACCTTCTAAACCTCATTTTGCATCGTCTCATTCTCTTTAAAGTCACTTTAAGCACCTTCTAAACCTCATTTTGCATCGTCTCATTCTCTTTAAAGTCACTTTAAGCACCTTCTAAACACCATTTTGCATCGTCTCATTCTCTTTAAAGTAACCTTAAGCACCTTCTAAACACCATTTTGCATCGTCTCATTCTCTTTAAAGTCACCTTAAGCACCTTCTAAACCTCATTTTGCATCGTCTCATTCTCTTTAAAGTCACTTTAAGCACCTTCTAAACACCATTTTGCATCGTCTCATTCTCTTTAAAGTCACCTTAAGCACCTTCTAAACCTCATTTTGCATCGTCTCATTCTCTTTAAAGTCACCTTAAGCACCTTCTAAACCTCATTTTGCATCGTCTCATTCTCTTTAAAGTAACCTTAAGCACCTTCTAAACCTCATTTTGCATCGTCTCATTCTCTTTAAAGTCACCTTAAGCACCTTCTAAACCTCATTTTGCATCGTCTCATTCTCTTTAAAGTCACCTTAAGCACCTTCTAAACCTCATTTTGCATCGTCTCATTCTCTTTAAAGTCACTTTAAGCACCTTCTAAACCTCATTTTGCATCGTCTCATTCTCTTTAAAGTCACTTTAAGCACCTTCTAAACCTCATTTTGCATCGTCTCATTCTCTTTAAAGTCACCTTAAGCACCTTCTAAACCTCATTTTGCATCGTCTCATTCTCTTTAAAGTCACCTTAAGCACCTTCTAAACACCATTTTGCATCGTCTCATTCTCTTTAAAGTCACTGATCTAGCGCGAAATTTCGGATCGTTGTTTCGGACGCGACAAAAAGTTACCCAAACGGTGACAACGAAGTGCGAGGATCAAGAGAGAGATTTTGTTTATTTCGCTCTTATTTATACTTTTCTAAGGAGAAATGTGTGCCTAGTGATTGGTGCTTAATTTTATGTCAAGGATCAACCGACTGGTCTAAACTCAATGTTTATAAAAAGTACAAACATCCTCCGCCCCCTTGACGTAACGTCAACAAAAACCTCGTGGATTGTAATTGATCTTCGATAGCATACATTCGATAGCTGGCTCGTTCCGAACCGAATCGAGGTAGGTTCTCGTTGGTAAAAACAATGCTTCATAGTGTTCTTCTGTATTTCTTTTAGATACTAAGTGGCCTCGGTGACTCGATAACAGTGTGCATGGACTTGTGGAGCCTACGGGTAGATGAAGTGCGAAACTATGCCTATCTCAATGCACCCGTAGCGATGATACTGTATCGTTGATTCTTAAAAGGTTTGCATCCGCCTGTGCGGTGTACAGCTATTATAACGCGTGAATCTTCCTTGTAGGATTGCCTGACGTGCCGACGATCGCTGTCGATTCACTATTTGATGCTTCCGGATACCGGTTCGCGATCGACGTTGGACGTTTGTTTCTCATCCGTTCAATCTCCGATACACCGTTCAACAAAGCACGATAAGGATGCTCGTCCGTTGCCGTGAATGTGTGTATGTGAGTTAGTGTTTACAAAGTTTTATGCGTAGGTTCATTGCTCACAGCTTTCGTCGTTGAAGTGTGGAATGTTCCCGTAACCACCCGTGTGATCGTTAGTCTTAGGTACCGCGTAATTGTGTGTAAATTTAACCGTGAATTCGCTTGTGACAATTGTTGGTCTGTTGCTCGCAGCTGCCGTTATTGCAGTGGAGAATATTCCAGTAGTTGCCGAGTGATCGATAGCGTTGCAGATCGGTACGCTTCTCGCAGCTGGCTTCGTTGCAGTGGAGAAAGTTCCGAGATTGTTCGCTTGGTCGATAGTTTTGCAGATCGGTTCATTGCTCGCAGCTGGCTTCGATGCAGTGGAGAATGTTCCGAAATCTGTCGTACGGTCGCATACACTAATCGCCGGATTATTCCTCTCAGCTGGCTTCGTTGCAGTGGAGAACGAATCGGGATAGTGTTGTGACGTGTTGCGTGTGTATGTGAGTGCGCGGCGGTGCATCATAAATAGTGCGGTAGTAAATAACATAACGAAGTAGGATCTTTACGCGGGTAGTTTTACGATACAATTCGATAACATAAAGTTTTTCTAAACTTGCACGTCTACGTCCTAATGACTTCGTTTTGACTTGTGCAGAAAGTTACGTATTAAACAAAGCTCGAAAATTTGCGTGTTTTATCCACTTCTTTGTTAGTGGGCTTCTTGTCCTACGGCAGCTTCTTGCAATTTTCGCAGAGACGTTCAAAAACGACAATCTTAAGCAAGAACATGGTCTTGTTGAATGACGAGAATGAATCTTTTGCGACGAGTAATTGATATGACACAGAAAACTATTTTCGACGAAAACGAAATGGAAACGGCGGTCATTTTGAATCTAACGTTACGATGTTGCGCGGTCCGTTAGAGTTTTTTACACTTTCCTATGTGGCTTTTAACAACGATTGATATTCACGAAGACTTAAAACACACCAAAATTCGTGAACATCCTGGTCACGGCACCAATGATCTAGCGCGAAATTTCGGATCGTTGTTTCGGACGCGACAAATAGTTACCCAAACGGTGACAACGAAGTGCGAGGATCAAGAGAGAGATTTTGTTTATTTCGCTCTTATTTATACTTTTCTAGGGAGAAATGTGTGCCTAGTGATTGATGCTTAATTTTATGTCAAGGATCAACCGACTGGTCTAAACTCAATGTTTATAAAAAGTACAAACAGTCACCTTAAGCACCTTCTAAACCTCATTTTGCATCGTCTCATTCTCTTTAAAGTCACCTTAAGCACCTTCTAAACACCATTTTGCATCGTCTCATTCTCTTTAAAGTCACCTTAAGCACCTTCTAAACACCATTTTGCATCGTCTCATTCTCTTTAAAGTCACCTTAAGCACCTTCTAAACACCATTTTGCATCGTCTCATTCTCTTTAAAGTCACCTTAAGCACCTTCTAAACACCATTTTGCATCGTCTCATTCTCTTTAAAGTCACCTTAAGCACCTTCTAAACACCATTTTGCATCGTCTCATTCTCTTTAAAGTCACCTTAAGCACCTTCTAAACCTCATTTTGCATCGTCTCATTCTCTTTAAAGTCACCTTAAGCACCTTCTAAACACCATTTTGCATCGTCTCATTCTCTTTAAAGTCACCTTAAGCACCTTCTAAACCTCATTTTGCATCGTCTCATTCTCTTTAAAGTCACCTTAAGCACCTTCTAAACACCATTTTGCATCGTCTCATTCTCTTTAAAGTCACTTTAAGCACCTTCTAAACCTCATTTTGCATCGTCTCATTCTCTTTAAAGTCACCTTAAGCAACTTCTAAACACCATTTTGCATCGTCTCATTCTCTTTAAAGTCACTTTAAGCACCTTCTAAACACCATTTTGCATCGTCTCATTCTCTTTAAAGTCACCTTAAGCACCTTCTAAACACCATTTTGCATCGTCTCATTCTCTTTAAAGTCACCTTAAGCACCTTCTAAACACCATTTTGCATCGTCTCATTCTCTTTAAAGTCACTTTAAGCACCTTCTAAACACCATTTTGCATCGTCTCATTCTCTTTAAAGTAACCTTAAGCACCTTCTAAACACCATTTTGCATCGTCTCATTCTCTTTAAAGTCACCTTAAGCACCTTCTAAACCTCATTTTGCATCGTCTCATTCTCTTTAAAGTCACTTTAAGCACCTTCTAAACACCATTTTGCATCGTCTCATTCTCTTTAAAGTCACTTTAAGCACCTTCTAAACCTCATTTTGCATCGTCTCATTCTCTTTAAAGTCACCTTAAGCACCTTCTAAACACCATTTTGCATCGTCTCATTCTCTTTAAAGTCACTTTAAGCACCTTCTAAACACCATTTTGCATCGTCTCATTCTCTTTAAAGTCACCTTAAGCACCTTCTAAACCTCATTTTGCATCGTCTCATTCTCTTTAAAGTCACCTTAAGCACCTTCTAAACACCATTTTGCATCGTCTCATTCTCTTTAAAGTCACTTTAAGCACCTTCTAAACACCATTTTGCATCGTCTCATTCTCTTTAAAGTCACCTTAAGCACCTTCTAAACACCATTTTGCATCGTCTCATTCTCTTTAAAGTAACCTTAAGCACCTTCTAAACACCATTTTGCATCGTCTCATTCTCTTTAAAGTCACTTTAAGCACCTTCTAAACCTCATTTTGCATCGTCTCATTCTCTTTAAAGTCACCTTAAGCACCTTCTAAACACCATTTTGCATCGTCTCATTCTCTTTAAAGTCACTTTAAGCACCTTCTAAACCTCATTTTGCATCGTCTCATTCTCTTTAAAGTCACTTTAAGCACCTTCTAAACCTCATTTTGCATCGTCTCATTCTCTTTAAAGTCACCTTAAGCACCTTCTAAACCTCATTTTGCATCGTCTCATTCTCTTTAAAGTCACCTTAAGCACCTTCTAAACACCATTTTGCATCGTCTCATTCTCTTTAAAGTAACCTTAAGCACCTTCTAAACACCATTTTGCATCGTCTCATTCTCTTTAAAGTCACCTTAAGCACCTTCTAAACACCATTTTGCATCGTCTCATTCTCTTTAAAGTCACTTTAAGCACCTTCTAAACACCATTTTGCATTTTCTCATTCTCTTTAAAGTAACCTTAAGCACCTTCTAAACACCATTTTGCATCGTCTCATTCTCTTTAAAGTCACTTTAAGCACCTTCTAAACCTCATTTTGCATCGTCTCATTCTCTTTAAAGTCACCTTAAGCACCTTCTAAACACCATTTTGCATCGTCTCATTCTCTTTAAAGTCACTTTAAGCACCTTCTAAACCTCATTTTGCATCGTCTCATTCTCTTTAAAGTCACTTTAAGCACCTTCTAAACCTCATTTTGCATCGTCTCATTCTCTTTAAAGTCACCTTAAGCACCTTCTAAACACCATTTTGCATCGTCTCATTCTCTTTAAAGTCACTTTAAGCACCTTCTAAACACCATTTTGCATCGTCTCATTCTCTTTAAAGTCACCTTAAGCACCTTCTAAACACCATTTTGCATCGTCTCATTCTCTTTAAAGTCACCTTAAGCACCTTCTAAACCTCATTTTGCATCGTCTCATTCTCTTTAAAGTCACTTTAAGCACCTTCTAAACACCATTTTGCATCGTCTCATTCTCTTTAAAGTCACTTTAAGCACCTTCTAAACCTCATTTTGCATCGTCTCATTCTCTTTAAAGTCACCTTAAGCACCTTCTAAACACCATTTTGCATCGTCTCATTCTCTTTAAAGTCACTTTAAGCACCTTCTAAACACCATTTTGCATCGTCTCATTCTCTTTAAAGTCACCTTAAGCACCTTCTAAACACCATTTTGCATCGTCTCATTCTCTTTAAAGTCACCTTAAGCACCTTCTAAACCTCATTTTGCATCGTCTCATTCTCTTTAAAGTAACCTTAAGCACCTTCTAAACCTCATTTTGCATCGTCTCATTCTCTTTAAAGTCACCTTAAGCACCTTCTATACCTCATTTTGCATCGTCTCATTCTCTTTAAAGTCACCTTAAGCACCTTCTAAACCTCATTTTGCATCGTCTCATTCTCTTTAAAGTCACTTTAAGCACCTTCTAAACCTCATTTTGCATCGTCTCATTCTCTTTAAAGTCACCTTAAGCACCTTCTAAACCTCATTTTGCATCGTCTCATTCTCTTTAAAGTCACCTTAAGCACCTTCTAAACACCATTTTGCATCGTCTCATTCTCTTTAAAGTCACCTTAAGCACCTTCTAAACCTCATTTTGCATCGTCTCATTCTCTTTAAAGTCACCTTAAGCACCTTCTAAACACCATTTTGCATCGTCTCATTCTCTTTAAAGTCACTTTAAGCACCTTCTAAACACCATTTTGCATCGTCTCATTCTCTTTAAAGTAACCTTAAGCACCTTCTAAACACCATTTTGCATCGTCTCATTCTCTTTAAAGTCACTTTAAGCACCTTCTAAACCTCATTTTGCATCGTCTCATTCTCTTTAAAGTCACCTTAAGCACCTTCTAAACACCATTTTGCATCGTCTCATTCTCTTTAAAGTCACTTTAAGCACCTTCTAAACACCATTTTGCATCGTCTCATTCTCTTTAAAGTCACTTTAAGCACCTTCTAAACCTCATTTTGCATCGTCTCATTCTCTTTAAAGTCACCTTAAGCACCTTCTAAACACCATTTTGCATCGTCTCATTCTCTTAAAGTCACTTTAAGCACCTTCTAAACCTCATTTTGCATCGTCTCATTCTCTTTAAAGTCACTTTAAGCACCTTCTAAACCTCATTTTGCATCGTCTCATTCTCTTTAAAGTCACCTTAAGCACCTTCTAAACACCATTTTGCATCGTCTCATTCTCTTTAAAGTCACTTTAAGCACCTTCTAAACACCATTTTGCATCGTCTCATTCTCTTTAAAGTCACTTTAAGCACCTTCTAAACACCATTTTGCATCGTCTCATTCTCTTTAAAGTCACCTTAAGCACCTTCTAAACACCATTTTGCATCGTCTCATTCTCTTTAAAGTCACCTTAAGCACCTTCTAAACCTCATTTTGCATCGTCTCATTCTCTTTAAAGTCACCTTAAGCACCTTCTAAACACCATTTTGCATCGTCTCATTCTCTTTAAAGTCACTTTAAGCACCTTCTAAACACCATTTTGCATCGTCTCATTCTCTTTAAAGTAACCTTAAGCACCTTCTAAACACCATTTTGCATCGTCTCATTCTCTTAAAGTCACCTTAAGCACCTTCTAAACACCATTTTGCATCGTCTCATTCTCTTTAAAGTCACCTTAAGCACCTTCTAAACACCATTTTGCATCGTCTCATTCTCTTTAAAGTCACCTTAAGCACCTTCTAAACCTCATTTTGCATCGTCTCATTCTCTTTAAAGTCACTTTAAGCACCTTCTAAACCTCATTTTGCATCGTCTCATTCTCTTTAAAGTCACCTTAAGCACCTTCTAAACACCATTTTGCATCGTCTCATTCTCTTTAAAGTAACCTTAAGCACCTTCTAAACACCATTTTGCATCGTCTCATTCTCTTTAAAGTCACTTTAAGCACCTTCTAAACCTCATTTTGCATCGTCTCATTCTCTTTAAAGTCACCTTAAGCACCTTCTAAACACCATTTTGCATCGTCTCATTCTCTTTAAAGTCACTTTAAGCACCTTCTAAACACCATTTTGCATCGTCTCATTCTCTTTAAAGTCACCTTAAGCACCTTCTAAACACCATTTTGCATCGTCTCATTCTCTTTAAAGTCACTTTAAGCACCTTCTAAACCTCATTTTGCATCGTCTCATTCTCTTTAAAGTCACCTTAAGCACCTTCTAAACCTCATTTTGCATCGTCTCATTCTCTTTAAAGTCACTTTAAGCACCTTCTAACCTCATTTTGCATCGTCTCATTCTCTTTAAAGTCACCTTAAGCACCTTCTAAACACCATTTTGCATCGTCTCATTCTCTTTAAAGTCACCTTAAGCACCTTCTAAACACCATTTTGCATCGTCTCATTCTCTTTAAAGTCACTTTTAAGCACCTTCTAAACCTCATTTTGCATCGTCTCATTCTCTTTAAAGTCACCTTAAGCACCTTCTAAACACCATTTTGCATCGTCTCATTCTCTTTAAAGTCACTTTAAGCACTTCTAAACACCATTTTGCATCGTCTCATTCTCTTTAAAGTCACCTTAAGCACCTTCTAAACCTCATTTTGCATCGTCTCATTCTCTTTAAAGTCACTTTAAGCACCTTCTAAACCTCATTTTGCATCGTCTCATTCTCTTTAAGTCACTTTAAGCACCTTCTAAACCTCATTTTGCATCGTCTCATTCTCTTTAAAGTAACCTTAAGCACCTTCTAAACACCATTTTGCATCGTCTCATTCTCTTTAAAGTCACCTTAAGCACCTTCTAAACACCATTTTGCATCGTCTCATTCTCTTTAAAGTCACCTTAAGCACCTTCTAAACCTCATTTTGCATCGTCTCATTCTCTTTAAAGTCACCTTAAGCACCTTCTAAACACCATTTTGCATCGTCTCATTCTCTTTAAAGTCACTTTAAGCACCTTCTAAACACCATTTTGCATCGTCTCATTCTCTTTAAAGTCACCTTAAGCACCTTCTAAACACCATTTTGCATCGTCTCATTCTCTTTAAAGTCACTTTAAGCACCTTCTAAACACCATTTGCATCGTCTCATTCTCTTTAAAGTCACTTTAAGCACCTTCTAAACACCATTTTGCATCGTCTCATTCTCTTTAAAGTCACCTTAAGCACCTTCTAAACACCATTTTGCATCGTCTCATTCTCTTTAAAGTCACTTAAAGCACCTTCTAAACCTCATTTTGCATCGTCTCATTCTCTTTAAAGTCACCTTAAGCACCTTCTAAACCTCATTTTGCATCGTCTCATTCTCTTTAAAGTCACCTTAAGCACCTTCTAAACACCATTTTGCATCGTCTCATTCTCTTTAAAGTCACCTTAAGCACCTTCTAAACACCATTTTGCATCGTCTCATTCTCTTTAAAGTCACTTTAAGCACCTTCTAAACACCATTTTGCATCGTCTCATTCTCTTTAAAGTCACCTTAAGCACCTTCTAAACACCATTTTGCATCGTCTCATTCTCTTTAAAGTCACTTTAAGCACCTTCTAAACCTCATTTTTGCATCGTCTCATTCTCTTTAAAGTCACTTTAAGCACCTTCTAAACACCATTTTGCATCGTCTCATTCTCTTTAAAGTCACCTTAAGCACCTTCTAAACACCATTTTGCATCGTCTCATTCTCTTTAAAGTCACTTTAAGCACCTTCTAAACCTCATTTTGCATCGTCTCATTCTCTTTAAAGTCACTTTAAGCACCTTCTAAACCTCATTTTGCATCGTCTCATTCTCTTTAAAGTCACTTTAAGCACCTTCTAAACACCATTTTGCATCGTCTCATTCTCTTTAAAGTCACCTTAAGCACCTTCTAAACACCATTTTGCATCGTCTCATTCTCTTTAAAGTCACTTTAAGCACCTTCTAAACCTCATTTTGCATCGTCTCATTCTCTTAAAGTCACCTTAAGCACCTTCTAAACACCATTTTGCATCGTCTCATTCTCTTTAAAGTCACTTTAAGCACCTTCTAAACCTCATTTTGCATCGTCTCATTCTCTTTAAAGTCACCTTAAGCACCTTCTAAACACCATTTTGCATCGTCTCATTCTCTTTAAAGTCACCTTAAGCACCTTCTAAACACCATTTTGCATCGTCTCATTCTCTTTAAAGTCACCTTAAGCACCTTCTAAACCTCATTTTGCATCGTCTCATTCTCTTTAAAGTCACCTTAAGCACCTCTAAACACCATTTTGCATCGTCTCATTCTCTTTAAAGTAACCTTAAGCACCTTCTAAACACCATTTTGCATCGTCTCATTCTCTTTAACACTAGAATCCAAACTAGGGTCATTTTGACCCCAACGCAGTTTTCGATTTTAATATCTCGAAAACGGCTGAATATTTTTACAAAAAAAAATAAGGCTTTTCTTAAAATCCAATGCTATATCTAAAACAAAAATTTCAGATTTTTCTGTTTGACCAGTTCCGAGAACCAACGTGACTATACCTAGAATGCTTTTTAGGGGTCATTTTGACCCCTACTTGTAAAACGCTATAACTTCACTATTTTTGAAAATTTTTCAAATCCGTAAACTGGTACTTTTTAGTATATTTGTTAACTATCTTTTGACGTTTTTGCTTTTACGATGAATTTCTTCATAATTCCGCTAGCTCGGTGTATAGCAAAAAAGGTCGAAATTGCGTTTTTTTCAACTTTTATTCATTCAAAGTCTTTGATGTCAATCTTGAAAAAAAGTGTGCGCTAGAAAGCTAGTATGTTGAGCAACATTTCAAAAATAAATTGGTATTTTTGCCATTACAAATGACTCCATAAATTGGCCGCAAAGATTAAAAATAACGCCAATTCCCATAGTAACGCATCGCGCATAACGCTTCGAAACGCTCGCGTACGGAATAACAGAACAAAGCGCAGAACGGAAACTTCCTATGGAAAATGTTAAAATCCGCATCTTCAAGATCAATTTGTGGCGTTATTTGTTAAGTTAAAAATATGAAGTTATTTTTCAAAGGTGGCGTAATATATCAACATCATAGCGCATACTTTTTTTTTTAATTTACATGATACGTTTTCAAAGAATAAAGGTTGAAAAGGATTAAATTTCGACTCATAACGATCTTTTTTGCTATACACCGAGCTAGCGAAATGGTGAAGTGGTATATCAAAAAATTAAAAACGCTAAAAGATAGTCAATAAATATACTAAAACGTAACAGTTTACGGATTTGAAAAATCTTCAAAAATAGTGAAGTTATAGCGTTTTCAAAATAGGGGTCAAAATGACCCCTAAAAAGCATTCGGGCAAGTTTCCAAAGCAATGTATTCTAGTGTTAAAGTCACCTTAAGCACCTTCTAAACACCATTTTGCATCGTCTCATTCTCTTTAAAGTCACTTTAAGCACCTTCTAAACCTCATTTTGCATCGTCTCATTCTCTTTAAAGTCACCTTAAGCACCTTCTAAACACCATTTTGCATCGTCTCATTCTCTTTAAAGTAACCTTAAGCACCTTCTAAACACCATTTTGCATCGTCTCATTCTCTTTAAAGTCACCTTAAGCACCTTCTAAACACCATTTTGCATCGTCTCATTCTCTTTAAAGTAACCTTAAGCACCTTCTAAACACCATTTTGCATCGTCTCATTCTCTTTAAAGTCACTTTAAGCACCTTCTAAACCTCATTTTGCATCGTCTCATTCTCTTTAAAGTCACTTTAAGCACCTTCTAAACCTCATTTTGCATCGTCTCATTCTCTTTAAAGTCACTTTAAGCACCTTCTAAACCTCATTTTGCATCGTCTCATTCTCTTTAAAGTCACCTTAAGCACCTTCTAAACACCATTTTGCATCGTCTCATTCTCTTTAAAGTCACCTTAAGCACCTTCTAAACACCATTTTGCATCGTCTCATTCTCTTTAAAGTAACCTTAAGCACCTTCTAAACACCATTTTGCATCGTCTCATTCTCTTTAAAGTCACTTTAAGCACCTTCTAAACCTCATTTTGCATCGTCTCATTCTCTTTAAAGTCACTTTAAGCACCTTCTAAACCTCATTTTGCATCGTCTCATTCTCTTTAAAGTCACTTTAAGCACCTTCTAAACACCATTTTGCATCGTCTCATTCTCTTTAAAGTCACCTTAAGCACCTTCTAAACACCATTTTGCATCGTCTCATTCTCTTTAAAGTCACTTTAAGCACCTTCTAAACACCATTTTGCATCGTCTCATTCTCTTTAAAGTCACTTTAAGCACCTTCTAAACACCATTTTGCATCGTCTCATTCTCTTTAAAGTCACTTTAAGCACCTTCTAAACCTCATTTTGCATCGTCTCATTCTCTTTAAAGTCACTTTAAGCACCTTCTAAACACCATTTTGCATCGTCTCATTCTCTTTAAAGTCACTTTAAGCACCTTCTAAACCTCATTTTGCATCGTCTCATTCTCTTTAAAGTCACTTTAAGCACCCATCTAAACACCATTTTGCATCGTCTCATTCTCTTTAAAGTAACCTTAAGCACCTTCTAAACCTCATTTTGCATCGTCTCATTCTCTTTAAAGTCACTTTAAGCACCTTCTAAACACCATTTTGCATCGTCTCATTCTCTTTAAAGTCACTTTAAGCACCTTCTAAACCTCATTTTGCATCGTCTCATTCTCTTTAAAGTCACCTTAAGCACCTTCTAAACACCATTTTGCATCGTCTCATTCTCTTTAAAGTCACTTTAAGCACCTTCTAAACCTCATTTTGCATCGTCTCATTCTCTTTAAAGTCACCTTAAGCACCTTCTAAACACCATTTTGCATCGTCTCATTCTCTTTAAAGTCACCTTAAGCACCTTCTAAACACCATTTTGCATCGTCTCATTCTCTTTAAAGTCACCTTAAGCACCTTCTAAACACCATTTTGCATCGTCTCATTCTCTTTAAAGTCACTTTAAGCACCTTCTAAACCTCATTTTGCATCGTCTCATTCTCTTTAAAGTCACCTTAAGCACCTTCTAAACACCATTTTGCATCGTCTCATTCTCTTTAAAGTCACCTTAAGCACCTTCTAAACACCATTTTGCATCGTCTCATTCTCTTTAAAGTCACCTTAAGCACCTTCTAAACACCATTTTGCATCGTCTCATTCTCTTTAAAGTCACTTTAAGCACCTTCTAAACACCATTTTGCATCGTCTCATTCTCTTTAAAGTCACTTTAAGCACCTTCTAAACCTCATTTTGCATCGTCTCATTCTCTTTAAAGTCACCTTAAGCACCTTCTAAACACCATTTTGCATCGTCTCATTCTCTTTAAAGTCACTTTAAGCACCTTCTAAACCTCATTTTGCATCGTCTCATTCTCTTTAAAGTCACCTTAAGCACCTTCTAAACACCATTTTGCATCGTCTCATTCTCTTTAAAGTCACTTTAAGCACCTTCTAAACCTCATTTTGCATCGTCTCATTCTCTTTAAAGTCACTTTAAGCACCTTCTAAACCTCATTTTGCATCGTCTCATTCTCTTTAAAGTAACCTTAAGCACCTTCTAAACACCATTTTGCATCGTCTCATTCTCTTTAAAGTCACTTTAAGCACCTTCTAAACACCATTTTGCATCGTCTCATTCTCTTTAAAGTCACCTTAAGCACCTTCTAAACACCATTTTGCATCGTCTCATTCTCTTTAAAGTCACCTTAAGCACCTTCTAAACACCATTTTGCATCGTCTCATTCTCTTTAAAGTCACCTTAAGCACCTTCTAAACACCATTTTGCATCGTCTCATTCTCTTTAAAGTCACCTTAAGCACCTTCTAAACACCATTTTGCATCGTCTCATTCTCTTTAAAGTCACCTTAAGCACCTTCTAAACACCATTTTGCATCGTCTCATTCTCTTTAAAGTCACTTTAAGCACCTTCTAAACCTCATTTTGCATCGTCTCATTCTCTTTAAAGTCACTTTAAGCACCTTCTAAACCTCAATTTGCATCGTCTCATTCTCTTTAAAGTCACTTTAAGCACCTTCTAAACCTCATTTTGCATCGTCTCATTCTCTTTAAAGTCACTTTAAGCACCTTCTAAACACCATTTTGCATCGTCTCATTCTCTTTAAAGTCACCTTAAGCACCTTCTAAACACCATTTTGCATCGTCTCATTCTCTTTAAAGTAACCTTAAGCACCTTCTAAACCTCATTTTGCATCGTCTCATTCTCTTTAAAGTCACTTTAAGCACCTTCTAAACCTCATTTTGCATCGTCTCATTCTCTTTAAAGTCACCTTAAGCACCTTCTAAACCTCATTTTGCATCGTCTCATTCTCTTTAAAGTCACCTTAAGCACCTTCTAAACACCATTTTGCATCGTCTCATTCTCTTTAAAGTCACCTTAAGCACCTTCTAAACACCATTTTGCATCGTCTCATTCTCTTTAAAGTCACCTTAAGCACCTTCTAAACCTCATTTTGCATCGTCTCATTCTCTTTAAAGTCACTTTAAGCACCTTCTAAACACCATTTTGCATCGTCTCATTCTCTTTAAAGTCACTTTAAGCACCTTCTAAACACCATTTTGCATCGTCTCATTCTCTTTAAAGTCACCTTAAGCACCTTCTAAACACCATTTTGCATCGTCTCATTCTCTTTAAAGTCACCTTAAGCACCTTCTAAACCTCATTTTGCATCGTCTCATTCTCTTTAAAGTCACCTTAAGCACCTTCTAAACCTCATTTTGCATCGTCTCATTCTCTTTAAAGTCACCTTAAGCACCTTCTAAACACCATTTTGCATCGTCTCATTCTCTTTAAAGTCACCTTAAGCACCTTCTAAACACCATTTTGCATCGTCTCATTCTCTTTAAAGTCACTTTAAGCACCTTCTAAACACCATTTTGCATCGTCTCATTCTCTTTAAAGTCACCTTAAGCACCTTCTAAACACCATTTTGCATCGTCTCATTCTCTTTAAAGTCACTTTAAGCACCTTCTAAACACCATTTTGCATCGTCTCATTCTCTTTAAAGTCACCTTAAGCACCTTCTAAACACCATTTTGCATCGTCTCATTCTCTTTAAAGTCACCTTAAGCACCTTCTAAACACCATTTTGCATCGTCTCATTCTCTTTAAAGTCACCTTAAGCACCTTCTAAACACCATTTTGCATCGTCTCATTCTCTTTAAAGTCACCTTAAGCACCTTCTAAACACCATTTTGCATCGTCTCATTCTCTTTAAAGTCACTTTAAGCACCTTCTAAACCTCATTTTGCATCGTCTCATTCTCTTTAAAGTCACCTTAAGCACCTTCTTAACCTCATTTTGCATCGTCTCATTCTCTTTAAAGTAACCTTAAGCACCTTCTAAACACCATTTTGCATCGTCTCATTCTCTTTAAAGTCACTTTAAGCACCTTCTAAACCTCATTTTGCATCGTCTCATTCTCTTTAAAGTCACCTTAAGCACCTTCTAAACACCATTTTGCATCGTCTCATTCTCTTTAAAGTCACTTTAAGCACCTTCTAAACACCATTTTGCATCGTCTCATTCTCTTTAAAGTCACTTTAAGCACCTTCTAAACACCATTTTGCATCGTCTCATTCTCTTTAAAGTCACTTTAAGCACCTTCTAAACACCATTTTGCATCGTCTCATTCTCTTTAAAGTCACCTTAAGCACCTTCTAAACACCATTTTGCATCGTCTCATTCTCTTTAAAGTCACCTTAAGCACCTTCTAAACACCATTTTGCATCGTCTCATTCTCTTTAAAGTCACCTTAAGCACCTTCTAAACACCATTTTGCATCGTCTCATTCTCTTTAAAGTCACTTTAAGCACCTTCTAAACACCATTTTGCATCGTCTCATTCTCTTTAAAGTCACCTTAAGCACCTTCTAAACACCATTTTGCATCGTCTCATTCTCTTTAAAGTCACCTTAAGCACCTTCTAAACCTCATTTTGCATCGTCTCATTCTCTTTAAAGTCACCTTAAGCACCTTCTAAACACCATTTTGCATCGTCTCATTCTCTTTAAAGTCACCTTAAGCACCTTCTAAACCTCATTTTGCATCGTCTCATTCTCTTTAAAGTCACTTTAAGCACCTTCTAAACACCATTTTGCATCGTCTCATTCTCTTTAAAGTCACTTTAAGCACCTTCTAAACACCATTTTGCATCGTCTCATTCTCTTTAAAGTCACCTTAAGCACCTTCTAAACACCATTTTGCATCGTCTCATTCTCTTTAAAGTCACCTTAAGCACCTTCTAAACCTCATTTTGCATCGTCTCATTCTCGTTAAAGTCACCTTAAGCACCTTCTAAACACCATTTTGCATCGTCTCATTCTCTTTAAAGTAACCTTAAGCACCTTCTAAACCTCATTTTGCATCGTCTCATTCTCTTTAAAGTCACTTTAAGCACCTTCTAAACACCATTTTGCATCGTCTCATTCTCTTTAAAGTCACTTTAAGCACCTTCTAAACACCATTTTGCATCGTCTCATTCTCTTTAAAGTCACCTTAAGCACCTTCTAAACACCATTTTGCATCGTCTCATTCTCTTTAAAGTCACCTTAAGCACCTTCTAAACCTCATTTTGCATCGTCTCATTCTCGTTAAAGTCACCTTAAGCACCTTCTAAACACCATTTTGCATCGTCTCATTCTCTTTAAAGTAACCTTAAGCACCTTCTAAACACCATTTTGCATCGTCTCATTCTCTTTAAAGTCACCTTAAGCACCTTCTAAACACCATTTTGCATCGTCTCATTCTCTTTAAAGTCACTTTAAGCACCTTCTAAACACCATTTTGCATCGTCTCATTCTCTTTAAAGTCACCTTAAGCACCTTCTAAACCTCATTTTGCATCGTCTCATTCTCTTTAAAGTCACCTTAAGCACCTTCTAAACCTCATTTTGCATCGTCTCATTCTCTTTAAAGTAACCTTAAGCACCTTCTAAACACCATTTTGCATCGTCTCATTCTCTTTAAAGTCACCTTAAGCACCTTCTAAACCTCATTTTGCATCGTCTCATTCTCTTTAAAGTCACTTTAAGCACCTTCTAAACACCATTTTGCATCGTCTCATTCTCTTTAAAGTCACCTTAAGCACCTTCTAAACCTCATTTTGCATCGTCTCATTCTCTTTAAAGTCACCTTAAGCACCTTCTAAACACCATTTTGCATCGTCTCATTCTCTTTAAAGTCACCTTAAGCACCTTCTAAACCTCATTTTGCATCGTCTCATTCTCTTTAAAGTCACTTTAAGCACCTTCTAAACACCATTTTGCATCGTCTCATTCTCTTTAAAGTCACTTTAAGCACCTTCTAAACACCATTTTGCATCGTCTCATTCTCTTTAAAGTCACCTTAAGCACCTTCTAAACACCATTTTGCATCGTCTCATTCTCTTTAAAGTCACCTTAAGCACCTTCTAAACCTCATTTTGCATCGTCTCATTCTCGTTAAAGTCACCTTAAGCACCTTCTAAACACCATTTTGCATCGTCTCATTCTCTTTAAAGTAACCTTAAGCACCTTCTAAACACCATTTTGCATCGTCTCATTCTCTTTAAAGTCACTTTAAGCACCTTCTAAACCTCATTTTGCATCGTCTCATTCTCTTTAAAGTCACTTTAAGCACCTTCTAAACACCATTTTGCATCGTCTCATTCTCTTTAAAGTCACTTTAAGCACCTTCTAAACCTCATTTTGCATCGTCTCATTCTCTTTAAAGTCACCCTAAGCACCTTCTAAACACCATTTTGCATCGTCTCATTCTCTTTAAAGTCACCTTAAGCACCTTCTAAACCTCATTTTGCATCGTCTCATTCTCTTTAAAGTAACCTTAAGCACCTTCTAAACACCATTTTGCATCGTCTCATTCTCTTTAAAGTCACCTTAAGCACCTTCTAAACCTCATTTTGCATCGTCTCATTCTCTTTAAAGTCACCTTAAGCACCTTCTAAACCTCATTTTGCATCGTCTCATTCTCTTTAAAGTCACTTTAAGCACCTTCTAAACCTCATTTTGCATCGTCTCATTCTCTTTAAAGTCACCTTAAGCACCTTCTAAACACCATTTTGCATCGTCTCATTCTCTTTAAAGTCACCTTAAGCACCTTCTAAACACCATTTTGCATCGTCTCATTCTCTTTAAAGTCACTTTAAGCACCTTCTAAACCTCATTTTGCATCGTCTCATTCTCTTTAAAGTCACCTTAAGCACCTTCTAAACACCATTTTGCATCGTCTCATTCTCTTTAAAGTCACTTTAAGCACCTTCTAAACACCATTTTGCATCGTCTCATTCTCTTTAAAGTCACCTTAAGCACCTTCTAAACACCATTTTGCATCGTCTCATTCTCTTTAAAGTAACCTTAAGCACCTTCTAAACCTCATTTTGCATCGTCTCATTCTCTTTAAAGTCACCTTAAGCACCTTCTAAACCTCATTTTGCATCGTCTCATTCTCTTTAAAGTCACTTTAAGCACCTTCTAAACCTCATTTTGCATCGTCTCATTCTCTTTAAAGTCACCTTAAGCACCTTCTAAACCTCATTTTGCATCGTCTCATTCTCTTTAAAGTCACTTTAAGCACCTTCTAAACCTCATTTTGCATCGTCTCATTCTCTTTAAAGTCACCTTAAGCACCTTCTAAACACCATTTTGCATCGTCTCATTCTCTTTAAAGTCACCTTAAGCACCTTCTAAACACCATTTTGCATCGTCTCATTCTCTTTAAAGTCACTTTAAGCACCTTCTAAACCTCATTTTGCATCGTCTCATTCTCTTTAAAGTCACTTTAAGCACCTTCTAAACACCCTTTTGCATCGTCTCATTCTCTTTAAAGTCACCTTAAGCACCTTCTAAACCTCATTTTGCATCGTCTCATTCTCTTTAAAGTCACCTTAAGCACCTTCTAAACCCCATTTTGCATCGTCTCATTCTCTTTAAAGTCACCTTAAGCACCTTCTAAACACCATTTTGCATCGTCTCATTCTCTTTAAAGTCACCTTAAGCACCTTCTAAACCTCATTTTGCATCGTCTCATTCTCTTTAAAGTCACTTTAAGCACCTTCTAAACACCATTTTGCATCGTCTCATTCTCTTTAAAGTAACCTTAAGCACCTTCTAAACACCATTTTGCATCGTCTCATTCTCTTTAAAGTCACTTTAAGCACCTTCTAAACCTCATTTTGCATCGTCTCATTCTCTTTAAAGTCACTTTAAGCACCTTCTAAACCTCATTTTGCATCGTCTCATTCTCTTTAAAGTCACCTTAAGCACCTTCTAAACACCATTTTGCATCGTCTCATTCTCTTTAAAGTCACCTTAAGCACCTTCTAAACACCATTTTGCATCGTCTCATTCTCTTTAAAGTCACCTTAAGCACCTTCTAAACACCATTTTGCATCGTCTCATTCTCTTTAAAGTCACCTTAAGCACCTTCTAAACCTCATTTTGCATCGTCTCATTCTCTTTAAAGTCACCCTAAGCACCTTCTAAACCTCATTTTGCATCGTCTCATTCTCTTTAAAGTCACTTTAAGCACCTTCTAAACCTCATTTTGCATCGTCTCATTCTCTTTAAAGTCACCTTAAGCACCTTCTAAACACCATTTTGCATCGTCTCATTCTCTTTAAAGTCACCTTAAGCACCTTCTAAACCTCATTTTGCATCGTCTCATTCTCTTTAAAGTCACTTTAAGCACCTTCTAAACACCATTTTGCATCGTCTCATTCTCTTTAAAGTCACTTTAAGCACCTTCTAAACCTCATTTTGCATCGTCTCATTCTCTTTAAAGTCACCTTAAGCACCTTCTAAACACCATTTTGCATCGTCTCATTCTCTTTAAAGTAACCTTAAGCACCTTCTAAACCTCATTTTGCATCGTCTCATTCTCTTTAAAGTCACCTTAAGCACCTTCTAAACACCATTTTGCATCGTCTCATTCTCTTTAAAGTCACCTTAAGCACCTTCTAAACCTCATTTTGCATCGTCTCATTCTCTTTAAAGTCACCCTAAGCACCTTCTAAACCTCATTTTGCATCGTCTCATTCTCTTTAAAGTAACCTTAAGCACCTTCTAAACACCATTTTGCATCGTCTCATTCTCTTTAAAGTCACCTTAAGCACCTTCTAAACCTCATTTTGCATCGTCTCATTCTCTTTAAAGTCACCTTAAGCACCTTCTAAACCTCATTTTGCATCGTCTCATTCTCTTTAAAGTCACTTTAAGCACCTTCTAAACCTCATTTTGCATCGTCTCATTCTCTTTAAAGTCACCTTAAGCACCTTCTAAACACCATTTTGCATCGTCTCATTCTCTTTAAAGTCACCTTAAGCACCTTCTAAACCTCATTTTGCATCGTCTCATTCTCTTTAAAGTCACTTTAAGCACCTTCTAAACCTCATTTTGCATCGTCTCATTCTCTTTAAAGTCACCTTAAGCACCTTCTAAACCTCATTTTGCATCGTCTCATTCTCTTTAAAGTAACCTTAAGCACCTTCTAAACCTCATTTTGCATCGTCTCATTCTCTTTAAAGTCACTTTAAGCACCTTCTAAACCTCATTTTGCATCGTCTCATTCTCTTTAAAGTCACCTTAAGCACCTTCTAAACACCATTTTGCATCGTCTCATTCTCTTTAAAGTCACTTTAAGCACCTTCTAAACCTCATTTTGCATCGTCTCATTCTCTTTAAAGTCACTTTAAGCACCTTCTAAACACCATTTTGCATCGTCTCATTCTCTTTAAAGTCACTTTAAGCACCTTCTAAACACCCTTTTGCATCGTCTCATTCTCTTTAAAGTCACTTTAAGCACCTTCTAAACACCATTTTGCATCGTCTCATTCTCTTTAAAGTCACCTTAAGCACCTTCTAAACCTCATTTTGCATCGTCTCATTCTCTTTAAAGTCACCTTAAGCACCTTCTAAACCTCATTTTGCATCGTCTCATTCTCTTTAAAGTCACTTTAAGCACCTTCTAAACACCATTTTGCATCGTCTCATTCTCTTTAAAGTCACTTTAAGCACCTTCTAAACCTCATTTTGCATCGTCTCATTCTCTTTAAAGTCACTTTAAGCACCTTCTAAACCTCATTTTGCATCGTCTCATTCTCTTTAAAGTCACCTTAAGCACCTTCTAAACACCATTTTGCATCGTCTCATTCTCTTTAAAGTCACTTTAAGCACCTTCTAAACCTCATTTTGCATCGTCTCATTCTCTTTAAAGTCACTTTAAGCACCTTCTAAACCTCATTTTGCATCGTCTCATTCTCTTTAAAGTCACCTTAAGCACCTTCTAAACACCATTTTGCATCGTCTCATTCTCTTTAAAGTCACTTTAAGCACCTTCTAAAACACCATTTTGCATCGTCTCATTCTCTTTAAAGTCACCTTAAGCACCTTCTAAACCTCATTTTGCATCGTCTCATTCTCTTTAAAGTCACTTTAAGCACCTTCTAAACACCATTTTGCATCGTCTCATTCTCTTTAAAGTCACCTTAAGCACCTTCTAAACACCATTTTGCATCGTCTCATTCTCTTTAAAGTCACCTTAAGCACCTTCTAAACCTCATTTTGCATCGTCTCATTCTCTTTAAAGTCACTTTAAGCACCTTCTAAACCTCATTTTGCATCGTCTCATTCTCTTTAAAGTCACCTTAAGCACCTTCTAAACCTCATTTTGCATCGTCTCATTCTCTTTAAAGTCACCTTAAGCACCTTCTAAACACCATTTTGCATCGTCTCATTCTCTTTAAAGTCACTTTAAGCACCTTCTAAACACCATTTTGCATCGTCTCATTCTCTTTAAAGTCACCTTAAGCACCTTCTAAACACCATTTTGCATCGTCTCATTCTCTTTAAAGTCACTTTAAGCACCTTCTAAACCTCATTTTGCATCGTCTCATTCTCTTTAAAGTCACCTTAAGCACCTTCTAAACCTCATTTTGCATCGTCTCATTCTCTTTAAAGTCACCTTAAGCACCTTCTAAACACCATTTTGCATCGTCTCATTCTCTTTAAAGTCACTTTAAGCACCTTCTAAACCTCATTTTGCATCGTCTCATTCTCTTTAAAGTCACTTTAAGCACCTTCTAAACCTCATTTTGCATCGTCTCATTCTCTTTAAAGTCACCTTAAGCACCTTCTAAACACCATTTTGCATCGTCTCATTCTCTTTAAAGTCACTTTAAGCACCTTCTAAACCTCATTTTGCATCGTCTCATTCTCTTTAAAGTCACCTTAAGCACCTTCTATACACCATTTTGCATCGTCTCATTCTCTTTAAAGTAACCTTAAGCACCTTCTAAACACCATTTTGCATCGTCTCATTCTCTTTAAAGTCACCTTAAGCACCTTCTAAACACCATTTTGCATCGTCTCATTCTCTTTAAAGTCACCTTAAGCACCTTCTAAACCTCATTTTGCATCGTCTCATTCTCTTTAAAGTCACTTTAAGCACCTTCTAAACACCATTTTGCATCGTCTCATTCTCTTTAAAGTAACCTTAAGCACCTTCTAAACCTCATTTTGCATCGTCTCATTCTCTTTAAAGTCACTTTAAGCACCTTCTAAACCTCATTTTGCATCGTCTCATTCTCTTTAAAGTCACTTTAAGCACCTTCTAAACCTCAGTTTGCATCGTCTCATTCTCTTTAAAGTCACCTTAAGCACCTTCTAAACACCATTTTGCATCGTCTCATTCTCTTTAAAGTCACCTTAAGCACCTTCTAAACACCATTTTGCATCGTCTCATTCTCTTTAAAGTCACTTTAAGCACCTTCTAAACCTCATTTTGCATCGTCTCATTCTCTTTAAAGTCACTTTAAGCACCTTCTAAACCTCATTTTGCATCGTCTCATTCTCTTTAAAGTCACTTTAAGCACCTTCTAAACCTCATTTTGCATCGTCTCATTCTCTTTAAAGTCACTTTAAGCACCTTCTAAACCTCATTTTGCATTCTCATTCTCTTTAAAGTCACTTTAAGCACCTTCTAAACACCATTTTGCATCGTCTCATTCTCTTTAAAGTCACTTTAAGCACCTTCTAAACCTCATTTTGCATCGTCTCATTCTCTTTAAAGTCACCTTAAGCACCTTCTAAACCTCATTTTGCATCGTCTCATTCTCTTTAAAGTAACCTTAAGCACCTTCTAAACACCATTTTGCATCGTCTCATTCTCTTTAAAGTCACCTTAAGCACCTTCTAAACCTCATTTTGCATCGTCTCATTCTCTTTAAAGTCACTTTAAGCACCTTCTAAACCTCATTTTGCATCGTCTCATTCTCTTTAAAGTCACCTTAAGCACCTTCTAAACACCATTTTGCATCGTCTCATTCTCTTTAAAGTAACCTTAAGCACCTTCTAAACACCATTTTGCATCGTCTCATTCTCTTTAAAGTCACTTTAAGCACCTTCTAAACACCATTTTGCATCGTCTCATTCTCTTTAAAGTCACTTTAAGCACCTTCTAAAACCTCATTTTGCATCGTCTCATTCTCTTTAAAGTCACTTTAAGCACCTTCTAAACACCATTTTGCATCGTCTCATTCTCTTTAAAGTCACTTTAAGCACCTTCTAAACACCATTTTGCATCGTCTCATTCTCTTTAAAGTCACCTTAAGCACCTTCTAAACACCATTTTGCATCGTCTCATTCTCTTTAAAGTCACTTTAAGCACCTTCTAAACACCATTTTGCATCGTCTCATTCTCTTTAAAGTAACCTTAAGCACCTTCTAAACACCATTTTGCATCGTCTCATTCTCTTTAAAGTCACCTTAAGCACCTTCTAAACACCATTTTGCATCGTCTCATTCTCTTTAAAGTCACTTTAAGCACCTTCTAAACACCATTTTGCATCGTCTCATTCTCTTAAAGTCACCTTAAGCACCTTCTAAACACCATTTTGCATCGTCTCATTCTCTTTAAAGTCACCTTAAGCACCTTCTAAACACCATTTTGCATCGTCTCATTCTCTTTAAAGTCACCTTAAGCACCTTCTAAACACCATTTTGCATCGTCTCATTCTCTTTAAAGTAACCTTAAGCACCTTCTAAACACCATTTTGCATCGTCTCATTCTCTTTAAAGTCACCTTAAGCACCTTCTAAACACCATTTTGCATCGTCTCATTCTCTTTAAAGTCACCTTAAGCACCTTCTAAACACCATTTTGCATCGTCTCATTCTCTTTAAAGTCACCTTAAGCACCTTCTAAACACCATTTTGCATCGTCTCATTCTCTTTAAAGTCACCCTAAGCACCTTCTAAACACCATTTTGCATCGTCTCATTCTCTTTAAAGTCACTTAAGCACCTTCTAAACACCATTTTGCATCGTCTCATTCTCTTTAAAGTCACTTTAAGCACCTTCTAAACCTCATTTTGCATCGTCTCATTCTCTTTAAAGTCACTTTAAGCACCTTCTAAACACCCTTTTGCATCGTCTCATTCTCTTTAAAGTAACCTTAAGCACCTTCTAAACACCATTTTGCATCGTCTCATTCTCTTTAAAGTCACTTTAAGCACCTTCTAAACACCATTTTGCATCGTCTCATTCTCTTTAAAGTCACCTTAAGCACCTTCTAAACCTCATTTTGCATCGTCTCATTCTCTTTAAAGTAACCTTAAGCACCTTCTAAACACCATTTTGCATCGTCTCATTCTCTTTAAAGTCACTTTAAGCACCTTCTAAACCTCATTTTGCATCGTCTCATTCTCTTTAAAGTCACTTTAAGCACCTTCTAAAACCTCATTTTGCATCGTCTCATTCTCTTTAAAGTAACCTTAAGCACCTTCTAAACCTCATTTTGCATCGTCTCATTCTCTTTAAAGTCACCTTAAGCACCTTCTAAACACCATTTTGCATCGTCTCATTCTCTTTAAAGTCACTTTAAGCACCTTCTAAACCTCATTTTGCATCGTCTCATTCTCTTTAAAGTCACCTTAAGCACCTTCTAAACACCATTTTGCATCGTCTCATTCTCTTTAAAGTCACCTTAAGCACCTTCTAACACCATTTTGCATCGTCTCATTCTCTTTAAAGTCACTTTAAGCACCTTCTAAACACCATTTTGCATCGTCTCATTCTCTTTAAAGTCACCTTAAGCACCTTCTAAACCTCATTTTGCATCGTCTCATTCTCTTTAAAGTCACTTAAGCACCTTCTAAACACCATTTTGCATCGTCTCATTCTCTTTAAAGTCACTTTAAGCACCTTCTAAACACCATTTTGCATCGTCTCATTCTCTTTAAAGTCACTTTAAGCACCTTCTAAACCTCATTTTGCATCGTCTCATTCTCTTTAAAGTCACTTTAAGCACCTTCTAAACCTCATTTTGCATCGTCTCATTCTCTTTAAAGTCACCTTAAGCACCTTCTAAACCTCATTTTGCATCGTCTCATTCTCTTTAAAGTCACTTTAAGCACCTTCTAAACACCATTTTGCATCGTCTCATTCTCTTTAAAAAAACCTTAAGCACCTTCTAAACACCATTTTGCATCGTCTCATTCTCTTTAAAGTCACCTTAAGCACCTTCTAAACCTCATTTTGCATCGTCTCATCTCTTTAAAGTCACTTTAAGCACCTTCTAAACCTCATTTTGCATCGTCTCATTCTCTTTAAAGTCACCTTAAGCACCTTCTAAACCTCATTTTGCATCGTCTCATTCTCTTTAAAGTCACTTTAAGCACCTTCTAAACACCATTTTGCATCGTCTCATTCTCTTTAAAGTCACTTTAAGCACCTTCTAAACCTCATTTTGCATCGTCTCATTCTCTTTAAAGTCACCTTAAGCACCTTCTAAACACCATTTTGCATCGTCTCATTCTCTTTAAAGTCACTTTAAGCACCTTCTAAACCTCATTTTGCATCGTCTCATTCTCTTTAAAGTCACTTTAAGCACCTTCTAAACACCATTTTGCATCGTCTCATTCTCTTTAAAGTCACTTTAAGCACCTTCTAAACCTCATTTTGCATCGTCTCATTCTCTTTAAAGTCACTTTAAGCACCTTCTAAACCTCATTTTGCATCGTCTCATTCTCTTTAAAGTCACTTTAAGCACCTTCTAAACACCATTTTGCATCGTCTCATTCTCTTTAAAGTAACCTTAAGCACCTTCTAAACACCATTTTGCATCGTCTCATTCTCTTTAAAGTCACTTTAAGCACCTTCTAAACACCATTTTGCATCGTCTCATTCTCTTTAAAGTCACCTTAAGCACCTTCTAAACCTCATTTTGCATCGTCTCATTCTCTTTAAAGTCACCTTAAGCACCTTCTAAACACCATTTTGCATCGTCTCATTCTCTTTAAAGTCACCTTAAGCACCTTCTAAACCTCATTTTGCATCGTCTCATTCTCTTTAAAGTCACTTTAAGCACCTTCTAAACACCATTTTGCATCGTCTCATTCTCTTTAAAGTCACTTTAAGCACCTTCTAAACCTCATTTTGCATCGTCTCATTCTCTTTAAAGTCACTTTAAGCACCTTCTAAACACCATTTTGCATCGTCTCATTCTCTTTAAAGTCACTTTAAGCACCTTCTATACCCCATTTTGCATCGTCTCATTCTCTTTAAAGTCACTTTAAGCACCTTCTAAACACCATTTTGCATCGTCTCATTCTCTTTAAAGTCACTTTAAGCACCTTCTAAACCTCATTTTGCATCGTCTCATTCTCTTTAAAGTCACTTTAAGCACCTTCTAAACCTCATTTTGCATCGTCTCATTCTCTTTAAAGTCACTTTAAGCACCTTCTAAACACCATTTTGCATCGTCTCATTCACTTTAAAGTAACCTTAAGCACCTTCTAAACCTCATTTTGCATCGTCTCATTCTCTTTAAAGTCACTTTAAGCACCTTCTAAACCCCATTTTGCATCGTCTCATTCTCTTTAAAGTCACTTTAAGCACCTTCTAAACACCATTTTGCATCGTCTCATTCTCTTTAAAGTCACTTTAAGCACCTTCTAAACACCATTTTGCATCGTCTCATTCTCTTTAAAGTCACTTTAAGCACCTTCTAAAACCTCATTTTGCATCGTCTCATTCTCTTTAAAGTCACTTTAAAGCACCTTCTAAACCTCATTTTGCATCGTCTCATTCTCTTTAAAGTCACTTTAAGCACCTTCTAAACCTCATTTTGCATCGTCTCATTCTCTTTAAAGTCACCTTAAGCACCTTCTAAACACCATTTTGCATCGTCTCATTCTCTTTAAAGTCACCTTAAGCACCTTCTAAACCTCATTTTGCATCGTCTCATTCTCTTTAAAGTCACTTTAAGCACCTTCTAAACACCATTTTGCATCGTCTCATTCTCTTTAAAGTCACTTTAAGCACCTTCTAAACCTCATTTTGCATCGTCTCATTCTCTTTAAAGTCACCTTAAGCACCTCTAAACACCATTTTGCATCGTCTCATTCTCTTTAAAGTCACTTTAAGCACCTTCTAAACCTCATTTTGCATCGTCTCATTCTCTTTAAAGTCACCTTAAGCACCTTCTAAACCTCATTTTGCATCGTCTCATTCTCTTTAAAGTCACTTTAAGCACCTTCTAAACACCATTTTGCATCGTCTCATTCTCTTTAAAGTCACCTTAAGCACCTTCTAAACACCATTTTGCATCGTCTCATTCTCTTTAAAGTCACTTTAAGCACCTTCTAAACACCATTTTGCATCGTCTCATTCTCTTTAAAGTCACCTTAAGCACCTTCTAAACCTCATTTTGCATCGTCTCATTCTCTTTAAAGTAACCTTAAGCACCTTCTAAACCTCATTTTGCATCGTCTCATTCTCTTTAAAGTCACTTTAAGCACCTTCTAAACCTCATTTTGCATCGTCTCATTCTCTTTAAAGTCACCTTAAGCACCTTCTAAACCTCATTTTGCATCGTCTCATTCTCTTTAAAGTAACCTTAAGCACCTTCTAAACACCATTTTGCATCGTCTCATTCTCTTTAAAGTAACCTTAAGCACCTTCTAAACACCATTTTGCATCGTCTCATTCTCTTTAAAGTCACCTTAAGCACCTTCTAAACCTCATTTTGCATCGTCTCATTCTCTTTAAAGTCACCTTAAGCACCTTCTAAACACCATTTTGCATCGTCTCATTCTCTTTAAAGTCACTTTAAGCACCTTCTAAACACCATTTTGCATCGTCTCATTCTCTTTAAAGTCACCTTAAGCACCTTCTAAACACCATTTTGCATCGTCTCATTCTCTTTAAAGTCACCTTAAGCACCTTCTAAACCTCATTTTGCATCGTCTCATTCTCTTTAAAGTAACCTTAAGCACCTTCTAAACCTCATTTTGCATCGTCTCATTCTCTTTAAAGTCACTTTAAGCACCTTCTAAACCTCATTTTGCATCGTCTCATTCTCTTTAAAGTCACCTTAAGCACCTTCTAAACCTCATTTTGCATCGTCTCATTCTCTTTAAAGTCACCTTAAGCACCTTCTAAACACCATTTTGCATCGTCTCATTCTCTTTAAAGTCACTTTAAGCACCTTCTAAACCTCATTTTGCATCGTCTCATTCTCTTTAAAGTCACTTTAAGCACCTTCTAAACACCATTTTGCATCGTCTCATTCTCTTTAAAGTCACTTTAAGCACCTTCTAAACCTCATTTTGCATCGTCTCATTCTCTTTAAAGTCACCTTAAGCACCTTCTAAACACCCTTTTGCATCGTCTCATTCTCTTTAAAGTCACTTTAAGCACCTTCTAAACCTCATTTTGCATCGTCTCATTCTCTTTAAAGTAACCTTAAGCACCTTCTAAACACCATTTTGCATCGTCTCATTCTCTTTAAAGTCACCTTAAGCACCTTCTAAACACCATTTTGCATCGTCTCATTCTCTTTAAAGTCACCTTAAGCACCTTCTAAACCTCATTTTGCATCGTCTCATTCTCTTTAAAGTCACTTTAAGCACCTTCTAAACACCATTTTGCATCGTCTCATTCTCTTTAAAGTCACCTTAAGCACCTTCTAAACACCACCTTAAGCACCTTCTAAACACCATTTTGCATCGTCTCATTCTCTTTAAAGTCACCTTAAGCACCTTCTAAACCTCATTTTGCATCGTCTCATTCTCTTTAAAGTCACCTTAAGCACCTTCTAAACCTCATTTTGCATCGTCTCATTCTCTTTAAAGTAACCTTAAGCACCTTCTAAACACCATTTTGCATCGTCTCATTCTCTTTAAAGTCACCTTAAGCACCTTCTAAACCTCATTTTGCATCGTCTCATTCTCTTTAAAGTCACCTTAAGCACCTTCTAAACCTCATTTTGCATCGTCTCATTCTCTTTAAAGTCACCTTAAGCACCTTCTAAACACCATTTTGCATCGTCTCATTCTCTTTAAAGTCACTTTAAGCACCTTCTAAACCTCATTTTGCATCGTCTCATTCTCTTTAAAGTCACCTTAAGCACCTTCTAAACACCATTTTGCATCGTCTCATTCTCTTTAAAGTCACCTTAAGCACCTTCTAAACCTCATTTTGCATCGTCTCATTCTCTTTAAAGTCACCTTAAGCACCTTCTAAACTCATTTTGCATCGTCTCATTCTCTTTAAAGTCACCTTAAGCACCTTCTAAACCTCATTTTGCATCGTCTCATTCTCTTTAAAGTCACTTTAAGCACCTTCTAAACCTCATTTTGCATCGTCTCATTTTCATC